>NW_016820698.1:465500-482404 GCF_001698545.2 Rhinopithecus bieti | reverse complement strand
GGAAGGAAGGGAAGGAAGGGAAGGAAGGGAAGGAAGGGAAGGAAGGGAAGGAAGGGGAAAGGGAAAGGAAATTAAGGCCAGATAGAAAGTCACTTGCTCAGGGCACTTGCTGGTGAGCTGGGACCAGACCCAGCCCAGCCTGGTGATTTTTGTGCAACCAGTTCCACGTCATCACTACATTAGCCTCTGCTAGTCCATATTTCCAACCACAATTGACAGCGAGATGGTTGTTTCCCGTTCTTTGTGTTGAGTTAAACGGGACTTATGTCTACTATGTATAAATGTGACATCCAAGCTATCAAAGAAAACCACATGAGCTTTTCAAGGCTACATCTGGTTAAATTCTTAACAATTTGAGAATATTAATGTTGCAGTAATGATGTGTGTGTGTGTGTGTGTGTGTGTGTGTGTGTGTGTGTGTCTCCTTCTCTGTGCCCCCTCAGCTCCCATACTGATGTCATTTATCACATTCTTCCTTCTCTGTGACTTAACATTTGTTCATATTTTGCTTAGCTAACCACCTACTCTTACTGACATGAATCAGAACCTCGTATGCTACATGGGGTGACTCAGGATAAGACAAAGGTCGCTCTACTGTGGGTCCCGTTCATTACCTAGAGCCCACCTGATCTCATGCCTAACATAATGAAGTCAGAGGCAGCAGTTTGCTGCCTCATTGAACTTCCTGTACGTTTTCTGTTTTTGTTTGTTTGCTTGTTTTTTGAGACGGAGTCTTGCTCTGTCCCCCAGGCTGAAGTGCAATGGCACAATCTGGTCTCACTGCAACCTCTGCCTCCCGGCTTCTAGAGGTTCTCCTGCCTCAGTCTCCCAAATAGCTGGGATTACAAGTGCCCGCCACCACGTCCGGCTAATTTTTGTATTTTTAGTAGAGACGGGGTTTCGCCATGTTGGTCAGGCTAGTGTCGAAATCCTGACCTCAGGTGATCCACCCGCCCCAGCCTCCCAAGTGTTGGGATTACAGGCATGAGTCACTGCGCCTGGCCATCCTGTACATTTTCAACCCTTGGCATCAATAGCAGCATCCTACCAGCAGGCGGCGCAGTGAATGCAAGAGCCAAAGCCTTGGGAATTTTTATTTTCTAAAAATCAGAGACAAGTGACATGTTACATAAACACCTTTTAAAATATGTACAGAGGTTGCCAGATTTGTTTTTAATTAGTGTATTTGGAAAAACTCAAATGCATTCTCATTTGTAGAAAGTTTATATAATACAGTTAGAGTGAAATTTCCCCATCCCTACTTCCTTACCAAAAAAGAACTTTCATGTTTCTCTCTCTTTCCAGACTTTTCCATGCACTAAGAACGTATAATACTTCTAGGAATATAAACTTTTTTTCAAAAATGGATCATACTGTATTATTTTACAAATTATTTTTCCACTTAATACATCTTAGACATCTGTGTGTATTTGCATGTGTATGCGTACACATATTTATTGCATTGTTTAAAAATTTCTGCCTAGGATTCTATTGAATGACTATTACATGGTTTATTTAACAGTTTTTCTATTGAGACGTTAGTTGTTTTTCAGTTATCCACTATTAGAAACAATGGAATCCACATCATTTATGTGTATTTCTCTAATATAGATACTTAGCCTGAAGATATGTATTTTTTAATTGTTTAGAAAGACACTCAAAAGAGGCAGACTAGGCCGGGCCAGTGGCTTACGCTTGTAATTCCAGCTTGAGGTCAGGAGTTCAAGACCAGCCTGGCCAACATGGTGAAACCTCGTCTCTACTGAAAATACAAAAAAAATAAAAAAAAAAAAAATTAGCTGGGCATGGTGGTGGGAGCCTGAAATCCCAGCTACTCGGTGGGAGGTTAAGGCAAGAGAATGGCTTGAACTCGGGAGGTGGAGATTGCAGTGAGTCAAGACTGTGCCACTACACTCCAGCCTGGGTGACAGAGTAAGACTCTGTCTCAAAAAAAAAAAAAGAAAAAGAAAAAAGAAAAAAAAAGAAGAAAAGAGTCAGACTAGAGGACTGCCATGTGACGTGAGGATTCACAGTCAGTAATAATCAGGGCACTGTGGTCTGGCTGTCAACTGTCCCAGAGGGAGGAAGCTGGTGACGTGGACACACAGCTATGTCCACTCACCTCCCAGCTGCAGTCAGCACAGTAGCTCATTTGACTCAAAGTCAAAACCACCAGGGTCCCGACAACCCAGTGTCTGCTGAGGAGGAAAGTTCTTTATTTGTTATCAGATGGAGTGGTGTGACCACTGCAGGCAGCCAGTGAAATGAAACAAGGATTGGAGTGAGCAGGCTGGAGGGATTCTGATTGGCAGTTGTGTTCACAGCTGTGCATTAGGGGAGGCGGTCTGTGGTGGAGTGGTTTTAGTTCCTCATGTATGATGTATTCCCTGTTTTTGCAGTTGGCCGCCCGATCCCTGTTCGTCAGATTCTGCACCCGACCGAGGAGCAGATTGAGGAGTTACATCAGACCTATATGGAGGAACTGACGAAATTATTTGAGGAGCACAAAGGAAAGTATGGCATTCCAGAGCATGAGACTCTCGTTTTAAAATGACTTGACTGTAAATAAATAAATAAATAAATAAATAAATAAATAAATATAAATGACTTGACTGTAATAAGGCATAAAGGACAAGAGACCATCCCATTGTGAGAATAAATATTTTAAAGAAGTTTATTATTTTTCTTTTGCCTGTGATATCAAATTTGCAACAGAAAAGTATTATTTATGGTGATGAATGTTGGTGTATCTGTGGTAAATAAACACACGGTAGATGACTGTAGGGTAAGGTTGGAGATGACTGTAAGACATCTAATAATTTTGCTTGCTTATGAAGGTGAAATCATTTTACAGGTGATGAACAGGTTTAGAATTATTCATGTGCTCTGAAAAACAAAAGAAAGCTTCAAAAAATAATTACATCCGGCCTGGCACAGTGGCTTACGCCTGTAATCCCAGCATTTTGGGAGGCAGGTAGATCACTTGAGATCAGGAGTTTGAGACCAACCTGGCCAACATGGTAAAACCCCGTCTCTACTAAAAATACAAAAATTAGCTGGGCGTTGTAGTGGGCACCTGTAATTCCAGCTAACAGGGAGCCTGAGGCAGGAGAATCGCTTGAATCTGGGAGGCGGAGGTTGCAGTGAGCCGAGATCGTGCCACTGCACTCCAGCCTGGGAGACAGAGTGAGACTCTGTCTCAAAAAAAAATAAAATAAATAAAATAATAATAATAATTAGACCCTTTTACTAAACATCGCAATAACTTAAGGTGGTGTTATCACAAAGTGTGACAACTGTCGTTCAGCACAGCCAGCCCATTTGGCAGACAGTATGTACAATAGTTTGCCATATACAGCTAGAGGAAATATTTTTTTCTGCTTGAACAGGACATTTGTTAGTGAATAAAGATACTTTTAATGCGTAGACAGTTTGAGCCTTTGGTCATGTCAACAACGTATTTTTATACAATAGCGCAGGATTTTTATGCCATTTTCAAAATGGGATGAATCTGTCTTACGAAAACTCATGTGGGCAGGAGCATGGCCCCTCATTTCTATTCATGCTTAGAATCATGCTCCTTTGCTGTAGAGAAGGAAATCTATTTGGAAAATATGCTTTTGCACATGGTTCAGGACTAGAAATTCTGGAAATTCCAAAAAGTTTTCATGCTAATAGAAATGGTTTTAATTTTATTCCTGAATGGCCTTTTCATTATAAAATAATCTCTAAAAGAAAGTGCTGGCCAGGGGCGGTGGCTCACGCCTGTAATCCTAGCACTTTGGGAGGCCCAGGAGGGTGGATCACCTAAGGTCAGGAGTTCGAAACCAGTCTGACCAACATGATGAAACCCCGTCTCTACTTAAAATACAAAAATTAACTGGGTGTGGTGGCAGGTGCCTGTAGTCCCAGCTACTCAGGAGGCTGAGACAGGAGAACTGCTTAAACCTGGGAGGCGGAGGTTGCGGTGAGCGGAGATTGCAACACTGCACTCCAGCCTGGGCGACAGGGCGAGAATCCATCTCAAAAAAAAAAAAAAGAAAGAAAGAAAGTGCCCTCCCTGGTGAGATATGTCCAGTTCCCAGTTCACCAGGCTTAGGACTCTTCTCTAACCCAGCATGAGCAGGAACCTTGTCCTTCCTGCTTGCTGACATCCCCTCAGTGCCCAGGTCAGCTTATGGTGCTTAGTAGGCACAAAATAAGTACTTGTTTGATGAATGTGTTTATAGCTGAACATGCAAACAAACTTTGCCATTAGGCAGAGAATTTTTAAAACTGTACCATAGGATGAGACCTGTTTTAAGATAAGACTCACCTGCAGAAGGAGAATATTTGCTGTGTCTGATTGTTCTGAACCGGTCATCAACAATACCATAAGCTGATTCACAGGGAGCAAGTCAGAAAGAGGTTTCCGATAATTACTCAGTAAGTGTTAAGTAACTAGTCAGTCAACAAGAAGAATGTCTAGTTTCCAACCCATGTCCACTGCTAGATGTTTGTTTCTGTGCTTCCTCTTCTCTAGGTGTTCGAAGGCAACTTCAGGGAGCTGCCTCCCAGCTTATTGGTAATATATCCTCAGCCTTCCAGTTTTTAAATGTTCAGCTCTGGGCTAGAGCCTGGATTGGGGTTTAGTCACAGCAAAACACAATCATGCTGGGTAATGCCTTAGGAAGGAGGGCATGTCACCCACAAAAAACCCTGAAACTTCTCAATTGTTCTACATGAAGTTTTTTGGGCCAGAATCCCTTTGACTTCACCCTAGTTGAGTAATCCAGGGGTCCACTGACCTGTGGGCTTGAAATTAGTTCAGTTTTGGTCAAAGCAGGACCTTGAACCAATTTTGTTTAAACTCATAAGTTGTATCCCCTGGGAGAAGTTTATTAAAAGTCCATGCCACATCATCTTCGGCGATTTCACGGAGGTATGAGTTTTAATCTCATACCTAGTAGTGAGGAGGCCAAGTTGACCACCCAACATCTGCTGGGTTATCTAGCAGGCAGTTAAAGTCCATGCTGGTAAATCAGAGGCATTGAAAAGTGAAAAAAGTTTGCTCGCATGAAATTATCTAGAATTTTGCCATTAAAAATCTAGACATAAGCAACTTTAATTTTGGCACACAAAGTGTATTTTTCAGCACACACGGCAGGGGGTGTGTAGGATGGGGTTATCTCTTCACATATTACAATCTCTAGAGGTCTTAATTCGGCCATGCCAGAAGTCTTTTTATGTATTCAAAGCATACCTGTAAGTTTCATATAGTTCCGTAGATTGCTAATGAATTTTTTCATATGAATTTTTGCTATCAGACAAATGTTGGCCATATTCACTAGTATGGCTTGATGGAGATATCTTCCCTTGTAAAGGTCCCCATCAACTAGGTAATGGCACATAAATTTTAAACAGCGGCCGGGTGCGGTGGCTCATGCCTATAATCCTGGCACTTTGGGAGGCCAAGGTGGGCAGATCACTTGAGGTCAGGAGTTCAAGACCAGTCTGGCCAACATGGTGAAGCCCCGTCTCTACTAAAAATACAAAAATTAGCCAGACATGGTGGTGCATGTCTGTAATCCCATCTATTTGGGAGGCTGAGGCTGGAGAATCGCTTGAACCCAGGAGGCAGAGGTTGCAGTGAAGCGAGATTGCGCCATTGCACTCCAGCCTGGGCGACGAGCAAAACTTCATCTCAAAAAAAAAATTTTTTTTTTTTTAAACAGCAAAGCAAAACAATGATAACAGAAATAACCCTAGGACACTGTAAGAGAAGCATTTCCTTGGGAAAATGCGCATGTATGCTGTTTGATTTGGACATTTTTCCCTGTGTTTCCATTGCACCCTGGGTGCAGCCTGAGTCATTGCTTTTGTCTTGCAGCTAGAAGCATATGAAATTGTTGATGACCAGCTAAGTCTGTTATGCTCCTGGTGAAGGTTGCAGCTTCAGTGCTTATGAAGGCCAGCCAAGTTTGACCTTTTCAAAGGGGAACAGTAAGGCATGCTAGATGTTTTGCTGCAAATCCCTTGTAACTACTATGAAAACATCAAAATGTGTATATTTTAGGGATGATGGGTGAAACTTTATCGTATGCATAGGATTAAAAGTGAAATCCCTGCTTTCGGCAGAATGTATGTTTCTATCGTGGGAAACATGGAGGTGGAATCTGGCTATAATGTCCACACATCTGTAACTTTACATCTCTTTCAAACTACCTCACTGATGCAGGCTACTAAAGTTTGTGATAAATATGAAAACAGTTTTGGGGTGCATTACCTCATATTCTTTTCCTCTGACAAGAGATGCCATTGACAAAATTTGTTGATTGGTTGCTTTTTCCAGTAGCCCAAGATGGCTAGTTCTCATATTTGTGTTTTTTAACCTAAGTGGCCAAATGTCTATTTGTAGGACTGGAGGAGTTACTTCAAGTAGAATTTGTATATCTTTGTAAGGGAGAAAAACAGGGCGACTTCTAAAATAACCACCCAGTTGCTCTAGTTTCTCTAGGATAGCAAACAGAGAAGCAGTTATTTGTATTTAAAACAAAGAGATTTCTCTAATACCTTATATTTTTATTGTTATAGTCAATCCTTCCCAAACACCTCCAGCTTAGTGCCTTACTATCTTATATCAAAAGGGGAAAGTTGATCTCAGTCCACATTAACGTATAGGATGATGAGTTCGTCAGTAACAGAATCCATGTCTTATTTGCCTTTCAATCCTGACCTGGACAGAGGAGGTCTCTAGTAGTCTCTTGGGGAATGTTTGTAGCACTAACCTGGAAATCTGGTGGACCGTGTCAAAGAAGCCAAGTTTTAGCACTAGAAGGGACTTCATCACCTGTCTAATTATTCCTTCTGCTGATGAAGAATTTGAACCCCAGTGAAGTTTCATGCAGATTAAATGTGACTCCATGTTCCTATTACTCTGCCCTAGATTGAGCAGGAGGTACTGCTAGTCCATGATTGCTGATTAATAAACCTAAAAATCCTCCTGTAAAACAGAAGTGTCAAAAAAAAGTAGAGTGTGATTAAAAATCCACTTGAAGCAAGGGATTAAACAATGCAGAAGCAAGCTGTCTTATTGGCATTGAGAACATTTTTCTTTCTGGGGCCAGTACACCACATTGTTGATTTTCCCTTTTGTAAGAGCTATTTTGGTGCTGTGTCTTGGGCAAAGTCCAAGTTTTCAACAAGTTTAGCCTCTAGAGCCTTATGTGAATAAGGCAGTGAATAAGGCAAGGTGTCATATGCCCGTGACAACTGATGGACCCAGAAAAAAATCTTCCCCATCAGTCGTGTTGTGATCATTAGTGCAGGCCAGAGCCTGCAAATCCTATTACTCAGACAGAGGCTGAGGCCGGGCTTCTGTCACCTCATTGATGGTGCTAAGCCCAGACTCAATTCTGGCTCCAGCCTCATTCAGCTGAGTTATCTCAGCTGCTTTTTTTTTTTAATTCTATTTTATTTTTAATAGCTTTTAGATTCTGGTTAAGAATCATTTTAGACTCTCTTGAGAACAGACATGAACCTGATGTTCCTGACATTCCCCATGGCTGCTTAATTCTCTCCTACTCCATTTCCAGATCAGCTTGGAGCCTTAGATCTGTCTGGTTGGATTCCAGACCCTGCAGTGTGGGTATGCAGTGATTTGGGGACAATCAGAGAACGAGAACCTGGTTGCCCCACTCTTTTCTACTCTCCAGTCTTCTGTTTTAGATAGTCCTTCAGCCTCTGGTCTTCTGCTAACTGACTAGGTGACCTGGGCTCTGTTCTTTCCTAGGTAAATAGAGTTAGGAGTGAATGATCCTCCAGGTCATTTCTGCCTGTATCTTATGGTCTCTGCCTGACCTTTTATCTGTCAAGGCAATAACATCTAATTGGAGGTGTAGGTTTATCTAATAACTCTGCCTTTTCCTCTGCCTTTCTTACTCATTTCTGTTCCTCCAAGAAACGCAGTGCGCTGAAATGATTCTCACTTTCTTGGTGTATGTATGTGTGTATCAATATGTGCATATACACACATGCACACACATACACACGTTATATATATATATATATATATATATATATATGGGTTAAAAACTGTGCTTGAAGCAACCCTGATGGAGAGCGGTGGGGCTTAGACACAGTAATGCTGGGTCCTCTGGCCAGACCCCGTGCTCTGGATGTAGGACCCGAGACCTTTGGAGGGTATGGATGCTTGCTGTGAGATCTGGGTAAGTAACTGCATACCCTTTCCTTATCAAAGAAGAGGATGAGGCCGGGCATGGTGGCTCACGCGCATGGATCCCAGCACTTTGGGAGGCCTGAGGGGACAGTGGATCATGAGGTCAAGAGATTGAGACTATCCTGGCCAATATGATGAAAACCCCCTCTCTACTAAAATACAAAAAAAAAAAAAAAAAAAAAAAAAAAAATAGTGGGCATGGTGTGGCGCAATGCCTGTAGTTCCCAGCTTCTTGGGAGGCTGAAGCAGAATTGCTTGAACCCAGGAGGTGGAAGTTGCAGTGAGCTAAGATCCCACTGCTGCACTCCAGACTGGGTGACAGAGCGAGACTCTGTCTCAAAAAAAAAAAAAAAAAAAAGGTTGGGGAGAGGATGAGACAGGAAGGCTAAGGTTCTTTTTGGGTCTATCTAAGCTGAGATTCTATTCTAAAGCCATTTCTGAACAGCCCCGTTTTCCAAAATCCAATGGACACAGCAGCCATCCTCAGCACTGAAGACACCACCTGGAGACTCCTTTTGCAATGGCAAAATGGTATGCCCATCATTAAAGGGACAAAGCCAGAAAGTTTCACAAGTTAAGCATTTAAAAAGAACACCTGGCTGGGTGCAGTGGCTCACGCCTGTAATCCCAACACTGAGAGGCGGAGACAGACCAGCCTGGCCAATGTGGTGAAACCCCGTCTCTACTAAAAATACAAAAATTAGCCAGGCATGGTAGCAGGCATCTGTAATCCCAGCTACGCAGGAGGCTGAGGCAGGAGAACCATTTGAACCTGGAAGGTGGAGCTTGCAGTGAGCTGAAATCACACCATTGCACTCCAGCCTGGGTGACAGAGGGAGACCCTGTCTCAACAAAATAAAAATTGAAATAAAAAAATAATTAAAAGCACACCTGTTTGGTCAAAAGTCTTGATTTTTAGTAGCTATTACTATGGTGCATAGAGCATTTGCTGGGGAAAGATTGCTTTTCAAAACTGTATCTTTAAATTCATTTTCTTACATGTGCATACTAAGGGTGTGTTTTTCTAAGTACCTTGACACATGTTTCTTGTAAGATGATCGCTACATGTTCCAAATTTAAGAAGAATCTTCGCTGCCTTCTCTAGTTCTCTGACAACATCTTAAAAAATTCTAGATGTAAAGGAAATTTGATCTTTAATTTGACCTGGCATTGACATTTTATGTGCTGCGGAAATAAAGGAATGGTGTAATTTATCTTAGGTTCGTTGATGATATAAGAGCAGAATCATACAATTTGTAATTTCAAATGGACTTAATTTAAAAATAACATTGGATCTATGAATATAGAATTTTCATTCATCTCAAGGAATTGTAACAAGATTTACAGAAGGGTTTATATATTATATATAGGGTTTAGACATGACATCTTTATATATTCTATATGTTATATATAATATAGATATAGATGGAGATAGATGTGAATATAGATATAGATTCATTACTATTATTGAAATAATACTCAAAACAAAGGACATTTTAAATAATTAATAAAAGCAAATGTATTTCATTTAGCAACAAACTCTACCTTGAAAGATGAATTTGGGCTGGGTGCAGTGGCTCACGCTTGTAATCCCAGCACTTTGGAAGGCTGAGGCGGGAGGATTGCTTGAGCTCAGAGGTTCAAGACCAGCCTGGGCAACATGGAGAAACCCTGTTTCTACAAAAAAATACAAAAATTAGCTGGGTATGGTGGTGCACACCTGTAGTCCCAGTTACTTGGGAAGCTGAGGTGGGAAGATGGCTTGAGCCTGGGAGGCGGAGGTTGCAGTGAGCAGAGATTACACCACTGCACTCCAGCCTGGGTGACAGAGCACGACCCTGTCTCAAAAAAAAAAAAGAAGAAGAATTTGATTTCTGTTTTGAATAAGATATGGTCGGTTGAACTTAGCGTATTATTACGTGGAAGCACTGGGGGTGTGACCTAGGGATGTTCTACCACATTTCTATGACTAGGGATGTTCTACCACATTTCTATGGAGAGCAACACATTTTGCTGTTTCAAACCAGGACACAAGCACACCTGTGCCTTAAAGGCACTGAGAGCTCTGGAGGCAATGGGTAAACTTTTCAGTCAGGGAAGCCTTTGATGAGACGTCAACCCACATACCTTCCCTTTTCTACCTCCTGTTATTTATTTTTTTCCTCTTCACAGTGTCCATCATCCAGGATAAAGAAAATAAAAGGAAGAGAAGGGGAAAGGGGAAAATTGAATTGCAAGAAACACCAAGAACTTGTTTTTTCTCAGAGGTAAGTTCAAGGACCAGGAAAGTAGGGAAGAGTTGAAAAGGAAGAGATGAAATGGTATTGAGGAGGAAGGACAGGAGATAAGGAGAGGAAGGTACCTAATCATTACACATTTCCTATTAAACATTTTACATTTTCTATTAAAGGTTGTTTCACATCCCATTGCATGGTGTGTCCTTGTCGTGGGGGATGTCCATTTCAGTCACAGATGGTAGGAACACATTCGGCGCTGCCTGAATGAAATGTTATCTTGGAAATGGTATCCCTCTGAAGGAAGGTATAGTCTCTTCTTAGCTCTTTCCTGGCAGTCTGAAGGAGTGCTTTCTGCTTTATAAGTTGTATTAGTCCATTCTTATGCTGCTAATAAAGACATATCAAAAGCTGGGTAATTTATAAAGGAAAGAGGTTTAATTGACTCACAGCTGCACATAGCTGGGAAAGCCTCATAATCATGGCAGAAGGTGAAGGGGAAGCAAGACATATCTTACATAGCAGCAGGCAAGAGAGCATGTGCAGGGGAACTCCCCTTTATAAGACCATTAGATCTTGTAAGACTTATTCACTGTCATGAGAACAGCACAGGAAAGACCCGTCCCATGATTTAATTACCTCCCATTGGGTCCCTCCCAAGATGAGATTTGGGTGGGGACACAGCCAAGCCATATCATTCTGCCCCGGCCCCTCCCAAATCTCACATCCTCACATTTCCAAACTAATCATGCCTTCCCAACAGTCCATCAAAGTCTTAACTCATTCCGGCATTAACTCAAAAATCCACAATCCAAAGTCTCATCTGAGATAAGGCAAGTCCCTTTTGCCTATGAGCCTGTAAAATCAAAGGCAAGTTGGTTACTTTCCAGATACAATGGGATACAGGCATTGGGTAAATATACCCATTCTAAATGGGAGAAATTGGCCAAAACAAAGGGACTACAGGCCCCATGAAAGTCCAAAATCCAGCAGGGCAGTTGGCTGGATCTTACAACTCCGAAACGATCTCCTTTGACTCCATGTCTCACATCCAGGTCACACCGATGCAAGAAGTGGGTTCCCATGGTCTTGGGAAGCTCTGGCTCTGTGACTTTGCAGGGTATAGCCCCCGCTCCTGGCTGCTTTTAAGGGCTGGCATCGAGTGTCTGTGGCTTTTCCAGGTGCATGGTACAAGGTGTTGGTGGATCTACCATTCTGGGGTCTGGAGGATGGTGGCCCTCTTCTCACAGTTCCACTAGGCAATGCCCTAGTGAAGACTCTGAGTAGGGGCTCCCACCCCACATTTGCCTTCTGTACTGCTCTAACAGAGGTTCTCTATGATGGCTCTATGCCTGCAGCAAATTTCTGCCTAGACATTCAAGCATTTCCATACATCCTCTGAAATCTAGGTGGAGGTTCCTAAACCTGAATTCCTGACTTCTGTGTGTTCACAGGCCCAGCACCACGTGGAAACCACCAAGGCCTGGGGCTTGCACCCTCTGAAGCAATGGCCTGAGCTATACATTGGCCCCTTTGAGCCATGGCTGGGACACAGGGCACCAAGTCCCAAGACTGCACAAAGCAGCAAGGCCCTGGGCCCAGCCCACAAAACCATTTTTTTCCTCCTAGGCCTCCAGGCCTGTCATGGGAGGGGCTGCCATGAAGACCTCTGACATGCCCCGGAGACATTTTCCTCATTGTCTTGGTGATTAACATTTGACTCCTAATTATTTATGCAAATGTCTGCAGTCAGCTTGAATTTCTCCTCAGAAAATGGGTTTTTCTTTTCTATCGCATTGTTAGGCTGCAAATTTTCTGAGCTTTTATGGCCTGCTTCCTCTTGAACACTTTGCTGCTTAGATTTCTTCCACCACATGCCCTAAATCATCTCTCTCAAGTTCAAAGTTCCACACACCTCTAGGGCAGGGGCAAAATGCTACCCTTCTCTTTGCACAGCAAGAGTGATCTTTATTCCACTTCCCAAGTTCCTCATCTTTATTTGAGGCCATCTCAGCCTGAACTTTACTGTCTGTATCACTATCAGCATTTTGATTAAAGCCATTCAACAAGTCTCTAGGAAGATCCAAATTTTCCCACATTTTCCTATCTTCTTCTGAGCCCTCCAAATTGTTCCAACTCCTGCCTGTTACCCAGTTCCAAATTCACTTCCACATTTTCAGGTATCTTTATAGCAGTGACCCATTATTTACTGTATTAGTCCATTTTCATACTTCTATGAAGAAATATCCAAGACTGGGTAATTTATAAAGAAAAATAGGTTTAATGGACTCACAGTTTCACATGGCTAGAGAGGCCTCACAATCATGGCAGAAGACAAAAGGGAAGCAAAGGCAGAGCTTACATGGTGGCAGGCAAGAGAGCATGTGCAGGGGAAATGCCCTTTATAAAACCATCAGATCTCATGAGACTTATTCACTATCATGAACAGCATGGGAAAAACCCAACCCCATGATTCAATTACCTCCCACTGGGTCCCTCCCACAACACATGGGAATTATGGGAGCTACAGTTCAAGATGGGATTTGGGTGGGGACACAGCCAAACCATATCAGAAGTTCACACTCTCCTAGCCCCATCAGGCTACTATCATAAAGATTTTTAGTATTTACCTGATTACTGTCATGAATCCACTACCTCTTACCTAGACAGCTAGATAGCTGAAAATGTTAGCTGAAATTATGAGAGACTTTTAAAGTCCATTTCGTCCCCCTCAAATACTATGGCAAGTTGACAGGTGATATTATAGCAACTAGTCCAAAGATCAAATAGTCAAGTGAAATCAGAATAGTGAAATTGTTTTGTTCAGATATGCATAGGCAAGGTGATCTTTAGAGCTATATATTTCCAATGTTATTGTTGAGAGTTCTACAAAACAAACCATCAGGATGACCTGACCGCAGTCACTGAGTTTAGATGTTTAGATGACAAAGCTTATGCAAAGCCGTGTGCCCAAATGGTTATTTGTGGCCAGAGAAAACACTCTTCGTAAGGAACCATTGATAGTGAACTTTTCAATCTCGCTGGAACCTTTGTCACATCCTTTTGGCTTGCCTTTATTGCAGAGGTTATTTCCCTTTCCACATCTTGATAGACTTAGAAACTGCCCCAAGGCCACCATTACTTCAAAGGAGCAATTTCTCTTCCATCTTGCCTGTGATTTCTCTTTGCTCTGGGCTCTAGAGTTTGAAAACATGTGGATGCAGTGACTTCAGTCTGATACCCTATCTGGGCTTTGTAATGTGTTTTCTGCTAATTCGCTCAGTTCCATCAGGGATATTTCTTTGCCAGAATTATTTGGCAAGAATCTGCTGAAGAATTACTTTCAGCTTTGTCTGTGGTTACTAGATTAAATTGGAATGTCCTGCATCTCTCCGTGATTCAAAGATTCTATGGAGGTGCTAAGGCCCAGGCTGTATTTATGCCTGTAAACATAAGGTGTGCTTATGCCAGTAAACATTAAGAAGTCCAGGCTGGGCCGGGCACGGTGGCTCACGCCTGTAATCCCAGCACTTTGGGAGGCCGAGGCAGGCGGATCACGAGGTCAGGAGCTCCAGACCATTCTGGCTAACATGGTGAAACACTGTCTCTACTGAAAAAAAAAAATTAGCTGGTCGTGGTGGTAGGCACCTGTAGTTCCAGCTACTTGGGAGGCTGAGGCAGGAGAATGGTGGGAACACAGGAAGTGGAGCTTGCAGTGAGCTGAGATCACACCACTGCACTCCAACCTGGGCAACAGAGTAAGACTCTGTATCAAAAAAAAAAAAAAAAAAAAAAAGCAGTCCAGGCTGGGTGCAGTGGCTCATGCCTGTAATCTCAGCACTTTAGAAGGCTGAGGTGGGTGGATCACTTGAGTTCAGAAGTTAGAGACCAGCCTGACCAACATGGTGAAACCCCGACTCTACTAAAAATACAAAAATTACCCAGATGTCATGGTGGGCACCTGCTCAGGAGGCTGAGGCATGAGAATCACTTGAACCTCGGACGTGGAGTTTGTGGTGAGCCAAGATCACGCCACTGCACTCCATCCTGGGCAACAGAGTGAGACCCTATCTCAAAAATAAAATAAAATAAAATAAAATAAGATGTCCAGGCACGTGCAGTGGCTCACATCTATAATCCCAGCACTTTGGGAGACCGAGGTGGGAGGATTGCTTGAGGACAAGAGTTTGAGACCAGCCTGAACAAGATGGCAAGATCCCCATCTCTACAAATAATTTTAAAAAGTTAACCAGGCATGGTGGCACGTGCCTGTGGACCCAGCTACTTGGTAGACTGAGGTGGGAGAATCACTTGAGCTCAGGCCATTGAGGCTGCAGTGAGCTGTGATCATGTCACTGCACTCCAGCCTAGGCAACAGAATAAAACCATGTCTCAAAACAAATAAATTAGAAGCCTGGATGCAGCACAGGGTCAGATGCTCAGGGCCCAGGGCTTCAGTGCATCCTCCCAGTGTGTGGCAGACAATTGTGATCTAGCACTGACACGGTGAAAAGAGCCAAGACATGGACACGTGTGCTGCCCTCTGGGGGCTTACACTTAGAGAAGCATCTCATAGGAGAGAGAGTGAAGCCAGTGTCGTAAAAGCAGTGCCAACCCAGTGCTTTGGGCACGTGGAGAGATTCATTCCGGCTGAAGAATCTGGAAGGGAGTTATGGGGGGAATGCAATTGACCTGGGGATGCAAGGATGAGGAAGATTTAGGTGGGCACTAAGGGAAAGCTCAAGCCAGGGAGTCAGATGGGCTGACCAACTTGCCGCTGTTTGCCTGAGACTTTCCTGGCTTTAGCGGTGAAAGCTCCTGTGCTAGTGATGTAGGCACATCCCAAAATTGGGGCTCAGCCCAGGAGGGTTCTCAGTTTTGTACAGGAAAGAATGTGAGAGCAAGACAACAGAGTAAAATGGCTGCTCCAGAGATGGAGCAGTGCTACCCATAGGCAGAGTGGCCCTTGTGGATTGCTGGTTAGCTACATTTACAGCTACTCCTTAATTATGCACTAAAGAACGGGTGTGATATTCATGAAATTTCCAAAAAGGGGTGTGGAGTTCCTGCAACCAAGGGTTCTTCCAACTATATAAGGTATATTGTGTATAATGAGCAGTGAGAGCAACTAGAGGTGCTTTTCTTGATTTTAGCTGATTTCTTTACTGCATCCTGTTTTGATCAGTGGGATCCTGACTGATGCACAGAAAACAAGTCCTGCTTCTCTCCTACCTCAGTAGAAACCTCCTCAGTCCCAAGCAAAGTAGGATGTAGTCATCCTAGGCAAAAATACTGTATGATCCTGGTATCCAGTGCCCAGCTAGCAGCTCTTTCTACCTTTAGCAGGGATAGTAGGGAGGTCTTTTTTTGTTTTTGTTTTTTTTTAAGCAGCGTTTTACTCTGTCACCCAGGCTGGAGTGCAGTGGTACCATCATGGCTCACTACAACCTCTGCCTCCCAGGCCCAAGTGATCCTCCCACCTCAGCCTCCCAAGTAGCTGGGATTATAGGCGTGCACAACTATGCCTGGCTAATTTTTGTAGTTTTAGTAAGATGGGGTTTTGAGCTCAAGTGATCCACTTGCCACGAGCTCTCAAAGTGCTGGGATTACAGGTGTGAGCCACCGTACCTGGCCAGGAAGCATTCTTCTTTTTAAAACATTCCAGAGGGCAGCTTTTAAACTAATTTTTTGAAAGCAACTAATTCCAACTTAGCTATACAGCCTCTGATACCGTGAAATTTCCCAGTTACTGGGAACTCAGTGTGAATGATGGCTTAAGGCTCTAGAATGTCTCCATATGTTTGGGTGAGATTTTGTTGTGAGTGTCCCTTAATGCACTGTCTTGTCTGAGTGGCTACAAAACTAACCACAGTGACTATTCCCTAAAAGTCTGAGTCTCACAGACAGAGTTTTCCTGTGATTGTGACCATCTTTTCTGTGCTTCAGTTTCTCTTTCTGCAGGAAGAAAACTTCTCCTAAAATGGATTTCTAACATATTTTTAATGAAGTTGTGCCTAGACCCTGTGGCTTTGGAAACTCAAGATATAATTAAAGGTATGAAAGGTAAGGAAATGCCCTAATCTTTATACAGCATTTACTCTAAGTTTTTACTTTATTTTGTTCAGTCTTTTACTTGTTAAAAATACATATATTGAGGCTGGGCACAGTGGCTCACGCCTGTAATCCCAGCACTTTGGGAGGCCAAGGCTGGCGGATCACAAGGTCAAGAGATTGAGACCAGCCTGGCCAACATGGTGCAACCCTGTCTCTACTAAAAATACAAAAATTAGCTGAGTGTGGTGGCGGGTGCCTATAATCCCAGCTACTTGGGAGGCTGAGGCAGGAGAATTGCTTGAACCCAGGAGGCAGAGGTTGCAGTGAGCTGAGATCGAGCCACTGCACTCCAGCCTGGGCGACAGAGGGAGACTCTCTCTCTCAAAAAAAAAAAAAAA
>NW_016820698.1:447244-463727 GCF_001698545.2 Rhinopithecus bieti | reverse complement strand
AAAAAAAAAAAAATTAACGTTGAAACTTCTGAAATCATTAGAGTTTTAGAATTCCTGGTTCGATAGAATTCATAAATTTCAAATAATTGATCAAATACAAAGTCTGCTCTTTTTCCTAATTGCATTTTTTCATGGAAACATCAGAAACCATTTTAAAGTTTGTTGCTTTATTTATAGTCCTTGTGGTTATCACCCAGCTTTTAATATGCCTTTCCATTCTTTACAGTCTCTCCAGTTCTTGTTAGATACATGTAAAGTTCTAGTCATTGGAGCTGGCGGCTTAGGATGTGAGCTCCTGAAAAATCTGGTAATATATATATATGTATATATAAATACACACACACATACATATTGAAATCTTATTTATTTACATCTTGTTCCCAAAAGGACCATGGATGGAATGGCCCTGCTAGAGATTTCATGATCTAAATTGCTATTGCGAAACTTAACAACCAAGTCCTATTAAGTATTCACTTGCAATAATAAAATTCTCTCTCCTCTACAAAAGATGCACTGAGTAAGCCAGGCATGGTGGCTCACGCCTGTAATCCCACACTTTGGGAGGCCAAGGCGGGTGGATCACCTTGGCCTTGAGAGGAGTCCGAGTGAAGAGTTTGAGACCAGCCTGGTCAACATGGTGAAACCCAGTCTCTATTAAAAACACAACAATGAGCAGGGTGTGGTGGCACATACCTATAATCCCAGCTACTCAGGAGACTGAGGCAGGAAGATCGCTTGATCCTGGGAGGTGGAGGTTGCAGTGAGCTGAGATCGCACCACTGCACTCTAGCCTGGGCAACAGAGCGACAGAGCGAGACTTCGTCTCAAAAAAGAAAAAAAAAAACAACTTCCTTTTCAACTTAGACCTGGCAAAATGGCTCCCGCAAAGAAGGCGGCAAGAAGAAAAAGGGCCGTTCTGCCATCAACGAGTTGGTGACCGGAGAATACACCATCAGCACTCAGAAGCACATCCACGGAGTGGGCTTCAAGAAGCATGCCCGTTGGGCACTCAGAGAGATTCAGAAATTTGCCATGAAGGAGATGGGAACTCCAGATATACACATTGATACCAGGCTCAACAAAGCTGTCTGGGCCAAAGAATAAGGAATGTCCTATACAGAATCCGTGTGCGGTTGTCCAGAAAATGTAATGTGGATGAAGATTCACTAAATAAGCTCTATATTTTGGTTACCCATGTACCTGTTACCACTTCCAAAAATCTGCAGACAGTCAATGTGGACGAGAACTAATCACTGATCATCAAATACATCAAATAAAGTTATAAAATAGCAAAAAAAAAAAAAAAAAAAACACTGAGTAGTGGGAATTAGCAATGATTGATATGTTTACATCTTTGTCACAGTTAATGAGCACATTTTATATCAAAACACAGCTTTCTAAATTTGTGTTTATGTCTCTCCTACTCCAAGTACCTTGGCAGATTTAATTTGGGCTGAGATTGAACTCCCCTCAATTGGAATCTGTGGTTAGTGACCACAGTCAAATTCCTAAAGAAATGGAGTTTCCCAGTAGAAGCATCTGTCTAAATTATTCTCTCCCCCGTGACCATTGTCGAGACTAGGTTTAGACAAACTAAACGTGGCTTCAAATCAACTCCAACTCCAGAGACAAGAAACATTGGATCTTTGGCCAACATACCCCGGAATATCCTGGATAGGAATGCTGTCAGCTTCATGCTTGTTTCATTATGGTGGCAAAATTGTCACCACAGCTTCAGATATCACATCTAGGTTAAGTTTCCTACTTTATTTATTTATTTTTGAGACAGGGTCTTATTCTGTCACATAGGCTGGAGTGCACTGGTCAATCATGGCTCTTCGTATCCTTGACCTCCCAGGCTCTGGTGATCCTCCCACCTCAGCCTCCTGAGTAGCTGGGACTACAGGCATGCACCATCACACCTGGCTGATTAGAAAAAAATAATACTTTTTTTTTTTTTTTTTTTCTAAGAGACAGGGTTTCACTACTTTGCTCAGGCCGATCTCAAACTCCTGGGCTCAAGCGATCCACCCTCCTTGGCCTCTCTAAGTGCTGGGATTATAGTCTTGAGCCATCACAACTGGCTGTTTTCTATTTTACTTGGGAAACACTCTTCTTTCCCAAAATCCCCCTTGCAGACTTTCCTTGACATCTCATTGTCAGAACTGGGTCATGTGGGTCACTCCCAGGTACAAATATGACTGAGAAAGTATCTGACTTTCTATTCTGCATTGCAGGAGTCAACAAACTATCTCTGTAACTATCAAGATAATAAATAGCTTTGGCGTTGTAGACCTTTCGGTCTCTGTTACAACTAAACTCTGCTTTTATAGTGAAAAAGCAGCCATAGATAATATATAAATGAACAAATGTGGCTGTATTCCAATAAAATTTCATTTAGGGACGCTGAATTTTGAATTTCATATGATTTTCATAAAATGCTCTTCTTTTTATTATCTTTCTTCAACCATTTAAAAATATGAAAACCATTCTTAGGTCACAGCTGTACAAAAGTTAGCAGCCTACTGGATTTGGGCCATGGTGTGCCAGCCCTGACCCCATGTGTGAAAGGAGTGTAGGAATGGCTTTGGGAGGCCCATCCTCAGTACTGCCGCATACAGGCTCTGTGCCTTGAATGTGGGATATTGGAAAGTCATGACAAGCTCAATCTATCAGACCCACTTTAATTTTCCTGAAAGCCACAAGAAAAGCCTGCTTCTAAATCATGTTCTTTATCATGAGCAAATTAAAGTTTACCAAATACCTTTAACACCAAAAATCTGTATTCCTGGGCCAAGAGGCCTAATATATTTCACATATTTTGTTTTAAGTTGTCTTACAGTGCTTGCAAAACTAGATCAGATCTGACCTGAGAAAACGCTAGAATACAGTCTAGTACTCTAACCAGAAAATTGGCACCGTAACGTAGACATTTGCATAATTGCTGAAAGGTCTGTTTGCATAAGCTTTATGAAAATTCAGAGATGAAAATATCCTAGATAAATTTGTTCAGAGACAGGATCTCACTGTGGTGCCCAGGCTGGAGTACGGTGGCATGATCATAGCTCACTGAAACCTTGAACGCCCGGGCTCGAGTAATCCTCCTGCTTCAGCCTCTGGAATAGCTGAGACTACAGACACACACCATCACACTTGGCTAATTTTTAAATTTTTTGTAGAGACGGGGTCTGGCTATGTTGCTCAAGCTGGTCTCGAACTCCTGGCCTTGAGCAATCCTCCCACTTTGGCTTCCCTAAGGACTGGGATTACAGGTGTGAACCACCACACCTGGGCTTGAATACTATTTAAAACAGGAGAGTGATATATTAGCTATGTTGATCTATGATTATTCTTTTTGAAAATATCTTTAAAATGTTACCTGTTCATTTACTTAGAAGCTCCTTGTTTTTGAACTTGACAGTTAATTTTATAATTATAATGTGTGTATGTATAGGTGTATAAGTTTATATAAATATATATTATATATAAGCTATATATGTATATATAATTATAATAAAATAATATAACATTATAAATATACTATTATGTATATATACTTAATAGGACACTCTCCTCCTTAAAAAAATAAATTGATTGAGCTACATGCTGAAAAGTCTAGGGATTCAGGCAATGGATCCAGATATTCAAATGCTATCATCAGAGCCAGGCGCAGTGGCTCACACTTGTGGTCCCAGCACTTTGGGAGGCCAAGGCAGGTGGATCACCTGAGGTCAGGAGTTCAAGACCAGCCTGGCCAAAATGGTGAAACCCCGTCTCTCCTAAAAATACAAAAAAATTAGCCAAGTGTAGTGGCACACACCTGTAATCCCAGCTACTCGGGAGGCTGAGGCAGGAGAATCGCTTGAACCCAGGAGGCAGAGGTTGCAGTGAGCTGAGATCATGCCATTGCACTCCAGCCTGGGTGACGAGGGAAAACCAGTCTCAAAAAAACCAAAAACAAAAAAAAACAAATGGTATCGTCAGAATGCAGTCTTGTACCGTCTCTCCTCTCCTGTCTCCACTGTGTGGATTTCACTCTTAGACTCCTTTTGTGGTGGTAAGATAGCTACCAGCAGCTGCAGGCACACATCCCACCAGGTTGGCATTCTCTGGGGAAGAATAGCTTTTCTTTTCCCTAGGACCGGGTCTCATTGAACTGACTTATCCATCTATGAACCATCAGTACGGTCAAGAGGTTGGAATATGCTGATTGCCCTGGTCTGTGCTGTGTGGTTGAGTGTGCTCCCAAGAACTGGGGGTACCATGGGGATGGCTGGTTTGTCTGAACTACGTAGACTGAGTATAGAAAATAAGTGGTTCCCCAAAGGAAAATCAGGGTGAAACGATTCTGGAAAAACAGAAACAACTGTCTCCTACAATAACATTTCCATCTGACTCTTAACAAAGGAGTCAGGAAGAGAATATGGAGACGGAGAGAAAATGAATGGGGAAAGAGAAAATCATGGGAACGTAAAGAAAACATTTTTCAGTAAGTTGGACAAGGTCAGTGCTTCATAATCTTGGCAATGTATCGGAAAAATCTAGGTAGCTAAAAAAAGAAAAGATTTCTGCACTGTATCCCAGACTGAGTGAATCAGCATCTGTGACAGTGGCATCTGGGATTTGGTAAATATTTTAATCGCCCCAGGCCATCGAAATGCGGCTTATCCATAGACTCACTTTGGGAACCATTGAACAGGGTTGCATGAAAGCACAGGCTCAGCTGCAAAACAACCTCCAATTACAGAGGCCTGACCAAGAAGCTGATTTCTTTCTCACCTAATAGTCTGGAGGTGAATGGTCCAGGATGGCGGGTGGCTCTGCTTCACGTGTTCATTCAGAGACCCAAGTACTTTCCATCTTGCTGTTCACCAGCCCCTAGGGTGTTGTCTTTTTCTGTTGAGCTGAAGCTGGCTGCTACCACAGCCACATTGCAGCCCATGGGGAAAACGGAAGGAAAGGACCAGAGGAGGGAGTACTGAGTTGTATGTTAAGGCCAAGGCTCAGAAGTGGCACACACCACTTCCACTTTCATTATATTGGCCTAAACTTAGCCACATGGCAGCAAGCTGCAAGAAAGCTGGAATGTGTAGTCTTCCTCTCACCTAAGACATAAATTTTTTGCCTTGACTCTCTAAATACACACACACACACACACACACACACATAGGTGGGCATATGCTGAGCTAAAATTAGACACCTAAAAGTTAAACATTCATTACTTTCCATTAAACATCATAAATTGAGTGCCTGAATTAATATTTATTCCTTCCTGAAACTCCACTGAATAAAGGAATAAAAATGGTCAAAAGTAAGAAAGTCCCAAAGAGAATAGGAGATGAGTAAGAGGAGAAAGTGATGTCAACACTATTTTGCAAAATGGAAAACAGACGGACAAGTGGAAACTGACCTGGCAGAGCAGAACAAGCAGAAACCTAAGGCCAGAGAGAATTGAAGGGGAAAGTCTGGTAAGGAGTAAGCTGATTCCCACTGCAGAACCTGGGAGAAAATAAGCTGTGGAAGGCACCTCCTATCTCTGAAGGTTGAGGGTGGAGGGAAAATCCAGAGAGAGGAATGGGAAGTCCCTTGAAGTAGCAGTCAGGCTCTCAGATTTCCTGCCCTAGTTCCTGGGCCATGGGCTCCTCCTACCTGGATAGGCACAGGAGCTTTGCTCTTGGAAATTTTAGGGAACCTCTCAGCTCTGGGACATCAGGCTCAACCAAGGGGATGGGGGTGATGAAGTGCCCTTAAAGCAGGTTCAGTGGAACTTCCTATTAGATAGTGAATTCCTTAATCCCCTTCCCACACTAGGTTCCCATGATCCTAGGCAGCCACTTTTATATTCCTCCAATGGGAGACTGGAGAGTTCCTCTTTGGGGAAACTGACCAACAGAAGAGGGAAGACTTGCCAGGTTTCAATTTCTGTCAGTCCCCACCTGCCACACCATAGCCAAGCCCACCAACAGTCTATTCACACAGAGCTGTCACTCAGCTTTTAGTGACAGTAATGGACATCCAGGAATCACCAGACATTTCAAGAAAGGCTTCAACAGGAGAGAATATACCAAACATGGAACATGGGAGAGATGGAGACAGCAGGAGAAAACTTTAGAAATTGGTCATTGATATTTTTGAAAAGATAAGAGAAAATTTTACAACAGTAAAACAAGAACAGAATGCAATGTATAAAGGAACATTTATTTAAAAAGGAAAGTGACATAACTACATGGAGATGATGGGTGGAGGAGAAAAATAGGTGCAAGAATGTGAGGGAGTCAAATCCTCCTGTTGCATGGGAGAGTGTTAACAGATGAGGCCTAAAATTAAAAAGTGAAGGAGCAGCCGTTTAAGCATGCAATGTAGACATATAGAAAAAGCAAAAGGAGTTGAAAATTACTGACTCTGGAAGCAGGACTGGAAGGTGAGGCAGAAGACTGCTGGTTTTCATTATAAGCTAAGACTGTTTGATTAATCCATGCCCATGATGACGTTAAAATATATTTTAATATTTTATTGGTTTTAATAGTGACATTTTATACTTTAAAATAACAAAAATATTACTACTTCATATTTTAAAGACTACCTTCTAACAAGATGTTGAGATATAAATGTAGTAGAAGTCTCTCTGTGACGTGATCAATGTGAGAGTATCATCAAAGCATTAGCGCAAAGAGGCAATTTAAAGGGAACTCTTGGACTTAAGACCTGAGTCATTTGAAAGAGTCCCGGAACTTTCATGGGGGAAAGTGGGAATTCCTATTTTAAGAAATCTGAGCAAACTGTTATAGGCCAAGCTGCCAAATGTCTGCAGAGGGTTGGCAGGTGTTGTAGAAACTGCAGATCCTCTGTTTTTTAAAATTTTGTTTATATACTTGAATAATAGGAAGTCAGTTTGTTTGGATAATATCCGGAAATGAGACTTGTTTTTCTTTTTAAGTTGTAACAGAAATACTTTGCATAGCTTTAGTCAAACACTAGTAATTGACTCCTCAAAAAAACCCCTCCCATCCCCCTTGCTGGTGTCCCATTAAACGAGTTGGATACTTGCTTTCTCTGTCTTCCTTTCAGCCAAGAATGCCCACGTGACATAGTTTTGGCCAATGAGATATAAGGGAGTCTGCTTAGGGGCTTCTGAGATGTTTCCTCCTACCTGATGGGAGGTTGGTGCACAAGGAGAAAGATTCTGCATCCTGCTTTTGAACAGTGTGGTGATGTCATTTTGGAGCTGTCTGTGGTCATCTTAGCAAACCACGAGGGCAATTCCAAAGGAGTTACGAAGACACCAGTCCAAAATCCCAGCATCAAAATATCCCAAACAAACACCAGTAACTAACTCAGGTCTCCCTGTTATGCAAGAGCAATATAGTCAAGATCAGTCTGGTTTTCTGATGTTTGCAACCAAAAGCATCCCTACTCTCACCATTGGTCCGAATATGCCATGGGGTTATTTTTACAAACGATATCGTGGTCTCAGTGATTAGGCAGTATTGAATGAAGGGAGGTAAAATGATTTACTCACATCAGTGTGATCCTTCCATTCAATTCATACTATTGTAAGAAAGTTTGTCATGGAGCCCCTCAAGAGGTGTGCCTTGACACACAGATGTTGCAAGTGTGATGAGTTTTTGATCACTTAATCCTGGGGGTTACCAAGAGAGGACTGGAGTGGCAGGAGTCTCTAGGGCTATCAGAGTCCCAGAGCAGTAAAAACTCCTTCTGGGCCTCTTTACCCATTTACCCAAAGCACTGTGCAAATCTAATCCTTTCCTCACAGTGCTGTCAAGTCAAATATGCCAGGAAGCCATACTCTGGGATTTACTCGTGGCATTTATGTGCATTCTCTCTCTTGGTTTTCACAGGAGCATTCTGAAGTTATTATTAATCTTATCTTCCAAATGCAGTAATTGATATTTAAATCTAAGCACCCCAATCCGTACAGCCATTTGGTGACAGAGTCAGAGTTAGGAACGAGGGCTCCAGACTCACTCTCCTGCTGCAGAGAATAAGCATCCTTATTATTCCCAGCTCCCCATTCTCATTGTACATTTTCCTCTGAGCCTACCTGACAATGGTGGACTTTCATTGCTGAGAGGGGGTGGCGGGAGGAGGAAGCGAATGGGGTGATGTGATGTAAGCCAGGAGAATGAGGTTGGCTCAGCCAGCTCAAATCTCTTTGTTCATGGTCTGTGAAGATGTGACAAGACCAGAGGAGCCAGAACAGAAGACAGAGGCCACATTGTTCTGCTGGCCTGGGGCCGAATGTGCTTCCTCACCATGTGTTTCTTTAGCCTCCTGAACTTTGCTTGATGGCATTGTACCGGCCCCTGTGCCAGCTGCTCAGGGTGGGAAAAAGAAGGAAGAGTTTGCGTGGGAGCAAGCTGGGCTATGTCCAAGCATATGTGGCATTTCTGCTTGTTTCTTTGACTTCTAGAGCTGTTTTTCTGAGACTTTCAGCCCTGGGGCTACTGCTGGTCAGGATGTTTTATTTCCACTTGTGAACCAGGATGGTGGGGATCTGGAAGAGAACTAGAGGCATCTGGGGACCGGAGAGTTAGTCCAGCCTTCTCCAGGATGAATGCATTTCCCCAAATCACAAAACTACTTAGTGACAGAGGCAAGAAAGGGACGAAAGTCTCCCCCAAGGTAGTAGAGCTGGCTCGGGGAGAGTCCAGTTTGGGACTGGATGTGTGACGTTGGCCAGGAAACTTCTCTCCAAGCTGGAGGTTCTCCATCTGTAAAGCAGGGATTATAAAAGTGCCTTTTCTCTAGGAATGAAAGAAGTAGTTGAGGTTATTCATGTAAAGCGTAAACTCTACTGCCTGAGCACACAGGATGTGCTGAAATGTTTGGTTTCTATTATTACTGATTCCTAGACAGCTTCTCTCTGTTCAGTTCTGCAGCTCTTTAGTGTGTTAATAGCTAACTGTGAGGATCACAACAGAAAGTGTTCCATTCATCAAAACACACTTAGAGCTGGGTTAAGTAACTCATGTCCGTAATCCCAGCACTTTGGTAGCCTGGGATTATAGGTGTGAGCTACTCAGCCCAGGTCCAAGGAGTTCAAGACCAGCCTTGGAAACCCTCTCTCTACTAAAAATACAAAAATTAGCCAGGCACAGTGGCGTGTGCCTGCAATCCCAGCTACTCGGGAAGCTGAAGCAGAAGAATCACTTGAACCCGGGAGGTGGAGGTTGCAGTGAGCCGAGATCGCGCCACTGCACTCCAGCCTGGGTGACAGAGTGAGACTCAGTCTCAAAAAAAAAAAAAAAGAAAAGAAAAAAGAAAGACAAAAAAAGAAAAAGACCAGCCTGGGTAACATAGAGAGACTCTATCTCTGTAAAAAATTGCCGGGTGTGTGTGTATGTGTGTGTGTGTGTGTGTGTGTGTGTGTGTTTCAAGCTACTCATGAGGCTGAGGCAGAAGGATCACTTTAGTCCAGATGTTTGAGGCTGCAGGGAGCTGTGACCATACCTCTGTACTGCAGCCTGGGTCACAGAGTGAGATCCTGTCTTAAAACATACAAACAACCAAAACGAAAACCAAAAAAACCCTCCCTTTACTGTATGTAACTTACAACTTAATAAAATTGAATTTTGTTTTATGTTGAAGTATTTGTTCTATCACAAACCATCAAGCCTCATTAAAAACATGTAATGCTGTCATTTCAGCAGATCCTTACACAATTACAACTGCAACTTAAACCATGACAGCAAAAGGTATCGGTTTAGAGGGAACTGAATTTTTTTTTTTTTTTTTTTGAGATGGAGTCTCGCTCTGTCACCCAGGCTGGAGTGCAGTGGCGTGATCTCGGCTCACTGCAAGCTCCGCCTCCCGGGTTCACGCCATTCTCCTGCCTCAGCCTCCCAAGTAGCTGGGACTACAGGTGCCTGCCACCACACCCTGCTAACTTTTGTATTTTAGTAGAGACGGGGTTTCACCGTGTTAACCAGGATGGTCTCGATCTCCTGACTTCATGATCCGCCCGCCTCGGCCTCCCAAAGTGCTGGGATTACAGGCGTGAGCCACCGCGCCCGGCTCGGAACTGAATTTTTTAAAGTGTTTTAACATTAGTCTAAGTGTAGGTGTAATGGATGTCAACTTGAGTGCAGTTATAGATATTTGCCCAGAGTATTGCTTAAGGCTTCTAAAAATCTCAGTATCCAATTTAAAAACTATGCCTTGTGGTCAAACAATGATTGTTTGGGGGGCTTTAAGGAAATTGCTTATTTTCCCTTGCAGTTTATATGCTTTTTCTTGCCTGAAGATTTGAACAGTTTTTAATGAACTCCAGACTTTATTTCTCTAAAGCTTTGTAAAGTCAGAATACATTTTCCTGCTTTCCCCTTCACCCAAGCAGAGGTGATCTGGCTCCTCGGGAACCTGGTGTCAATGGTGGCTCTCTCATGGTGGCATCAAGATCTACCCTACAACATAGTGATCTGTGAGTATGTCTTATTTTCTCTTCTGGATTTTTAGCTTTTTGAAGTCAGGGGCTGTATTTAAATGATGTTCCCACTCCTAATGGTTCTGAATATAATGCTGAATGCAAGAAAAAAATCAGCCAATCATTACTGCTAACTGATAAAACAGACTTAAGAAATGATGTATTGTTTCATAAAGAACCTGAATAAATAGGGGGAAAAGAACGAAATACTGTTTCATTATTGTTAATGGGTAGAAGCAGAAATGAGAAGTAATATGTTGTTTAAGAGGGCATGTTAGGTCCTTGGTTTAGTAAATAGACAATCTTCCATTAACATGTCAATTATTTCCTAATGAATGCTTCTGACTGAACCTGGAATTAGGGCACCTGGACCGTAATCCCAGCGCTGTGACTAGCAAACTGTGGAAACTTGGCCAAATCCCTTGGGCTTCTGCATAACAGTTTCCTCCTCTGTACAATGAAGGGATTGAAGTTGTTATTACATCATCACCCAAGTTCCTTCCAGTTTTAGCATCTACCAAATGCCTCCTCTTGGTGTCATCTCAGTTCCTTGGACACAGGAAACTCTCAGGAAATGGCCTGTGAGTTGATTGAGGGAGTTAATTAAGTGGTTTGATTTTAACATTGTTTCTTTTGCCAGTTCTTTTTTATGGATAAATATAAAACTAAATCTCAGCCCAGCTCCTCCTTATATTAGCGTAAATTCCAAATTGGCAGGTTCCAAATTACTGACATTTTATATTAGCTTTTTTTAATTTGGAGTATGTCATCACTTTTACATCTTTCATGTCTGATCCATGAGTTACAGGTTTGTTTTTTTTTTCCTAGATAAAAGGGATATTTAGAGATTGTCTCATCCAGGATTCTAAATCTAAGGTCTCTAAATCTGTAGGTTTTAAGTACCCATGAACTCCCCCCAAATGTAGCCCTCAGAATCCTGTCATTCATTATTGGTTTTCTCAACCTTCTTTTTATTAGTAGCACTTGTCTCTACCTGAAATTGTCATATATTCACTTTTGTCATCAAGTCTGTGCCTGAGCTCCCCACTGAGCGCACAGACACACACACATGACTATAAGTTCCAGGAGGGTAGCACTTCGTTCTGTCTTATTCACCACTGCATCCCACGGTTCACAGAACAGGGCCTGACACTCAGTAGATGCTCAATAAACATTTGCTGACTGAATGAATGTGTAAGCCAAATAAGTCCCAGTTCAATATCACATTCCACAAACTCACATATCCAATTCCAAAATCTTTTTAAACTATGTAATTTCTGGAGTTTCTAGAATAAGTAACGAAAGGAGGTGGGAATATATCCCAAATATACATCAAGCTTCCTAAAAATCCTCTTTACCCACCCATCTCTCCCACATTTCACACATCAAGGCGGGGATACCTTGAGCTGTCTTTTTCATTCTTCCCAAAACGCTTCATGCTGGGACCTTGTCATCCTCATTTCCTCTCTCCTCTGTGCTCCCAAATCTGTTCTTTTTGTTGAGATATAATTTATGTATCTTAAAATTTAACTTTTCAAAGGCTACAAATCAGTGATTTTTAGTGTAGTCACAAGATTGTGCAACCATCACCAATTCCAGAACATTTTCATCACCCCATAAAGAATCCAGCACCAATTAGCAGTCCCTCCCCATTGTTCCTTCCTTCCAGCCCCAGGCAACCACTAATCTACTATCTGTCTCTACAGATTTGCCTATTCTTGGCATTTTACATAAAATGAAATAATGCAACTTTCTATGATTGACTTCTTTCCTTTAGCATCATATTTTCAAGGTTCATCCATGTTGCAGCATGATATGAGTCCCTCATTCCTTTATATGACTGAATAAGATTCCATTGTGTACCACATTTTGTTTACCCATTCATGGGCTGACGGGCATCTGAGCTGCTTCCACTTTTTGGTAATTATGAATAATGTTGCTATGAATATTCATGTACAAATTTTTCTGTGAATATTTCTTTTCAATTCTCTTTAGTTAGAGCTAGGAGTAGAATTGCTAGGTCATGTTTAGCTTTTTGATGACCTGACACATTATTTGCCAGAGTAGCTGAATCACTTTTACATTCCCACTAGCAATGTGTAAGGGTTCTAATTCTCCACATTCTTACCAACACTTGTTATTGACCACCTTTTTTATTCTAGCCTTCCTAGTTGATGTAAAGTGGTATCTCATTGTGGGTTTTGATTTGCATTTCCCTAAGGGCGAATGAGACTAATGAGACTGAATATCTTTTCATGAGCTTTTTGGCCATTTGTCTACCTTCACTGGGGATATGTCTTTTCAAATTATTTTCCTATTTTTAAATTTAGTTATTTGTCTTTTTATTGTTGAGTTAGTAAGAGCTCTTTGCATAGTCTGGATACAAGTCCCTTCTCAGATAAATGACTTGTGAATATTTTCTCCCATTCCATGGGTTGTTTTTCACTTTTGTAATTTTGATGAAGTACATTTTATCTACCCCAGATCTATTCTTACCTTCTACATCAGCGCCCTGACCTTTCTTAGGTAAGTCAATCCAGCCTCTCTTGTTACGTCCAGTTCTCCTCTCTACATGTTCCTGATCTGTATAACAAAGATCCTGAGGAAAGTAGAGCAAATACCATATCTTCTTTAGAATGTGAAAAGATGAGTAATGTTTGTGACCTATATTTTCATATTTTGTCCCTTTCAGATATGCAAAATATCACCCAATGGGTTCACCTTACCCACTGCCTAGACAGAGCCGATTTCCCAAGACAGAGGAATGGCAATAGAGAAAGAGTAATTAATGCAGAGCTGGCTGAGCAGGAGACTGGAGTTTTATTATTACTCAAATCAATCTCCTCCAACATTTGGGGATCAAAGTTTTTAAAGACAATTTGGTGGGAGGGGAGGGGCAATGAGTTGGAGAGTGCTGATTGGTTGGGTCAAAGGTGAAATCATGGGGCGTCCCTGTCTTCTTGCACTGAGTCAGTTCCTATGTCTGGGGCGGGGGGCGGTCACAAGGCCAGATGGGCAGGTTTCTTGATCTGGGTGGTGCAGGTTGATCCATCAAGGGTAGAGTCTGCAAAACATCTCAAGCACTGATCTTAGGAGCGTGTTTAGGGAGGGTTAGAATCTTGACTACTTGACTACTAAACCATAATTTCTAATCTTGTGGCTAATGTTAGTAGTCTAGTCCCCAGGCAAGAAAGAAGTTTGTTATGGGAAAGGGCTATTATCCTGTCTTTGTTTTAAGCTATAAACTAAGTTCCTCCCAAAATTAGTTCAGCCTATGCCCAGGAATGAACAAGGACAGCTTGCAGGTTAGAGGCAAGATGGAGTCATTTAAATTGGACCTCTTTCACTGTCTCAGTCATAATTTCACAAAGGTGGTTTCAATATTTAGGCACAGTATGCATTTTTCTGAGCGTATGAGTCTACAGATTTATTTCATCCGATTTTCAATGCTGTCCTTGATGCCAACAATATTAAGAAATGTGCATGTAGCCTCATTCTCTTGTGTTTCAGGAAAATGAGACCTAGAGCAGTTGAGTGATTTGGCCAAGGCCACCCAGCTTACTAGTGACAGTGCTGCAGATACTCAGTATCTTGGTCGGTTTTTGTGTTGCTGTAAAGGAATACCTGACGCTGGGTAATTTATAAAGAAAAGAGGTTGGCCTGGCACAGTGGCTTATGCCTATAATCCTAGCAGTTTGGGAGGCCGAGATAGGTGGATCACTTGAAGCCAGGAGTTCAAGACCAGTCAGGCCAACATGGTGAAACCCCATCTCTACTAAAAATACAAAAATTAGCCAGGCATGGTGGCATACGCCTGTAATCCCAGCTACTTGAGTGGCTGAGGCATGAGAATCACTTGAACCCCAGGAGGCAGAGGTTGCAGTGAGCCAAGATGGTGTCACTGCACTCCAGCCTGGGTGACAGAGCAAGGTCTGTCTCAAAAAACAAGTAAAAAAGGAAAAGAAGGAAAGAGAAGAGGTTTATTTGGCTGATGGTTCTGCAGGCTGTATAAGAAGCATGGTGCCAGCATCTACTTCTGGTGAGGACCTCAGGGAGCTTCCCCACTCATGGTAGAAGGTGAAGAGGAGCTGGTGTGTGCAGAAACCACATGGCCAGAGAGGAAGCAAGCGATGGGGGAGGTGCCAGGCTCGTTTTAACAACCAGCTCTAGTGAGAACCAATAGAATGAGAACTCACTCACTGCCCCGCCCACACACAGGGAGGGCAGTTATCTATTCATGAGGGATCTGCCCCAGGACCCAAACACCTCCCATTAGACCCCACCTCCAACATTGGAATCAAATTTCAACATAAGATTTGGAGAAATCAAACATCCAAACTATAGCACTCAGGTTTCCTTATCTTCCTCCCTGACTCACCATCACACTATCCCACTGTACCATGATGCCTACAGAATTTCACATTGCAGGTAAATTTCTCCTGGAGCAGCACATGAATCCAGTACCGATATTTTATCAAATATTTATTTTTCAGAGACTAAGGCCAGGCAGGATTGACTCGGAAGGCTGTGTTGGAGCTGGAGGACCGGGTGAGTCTTGGTAGGAAGAAGCAGCACTGGTCCTGAGGCTCCTCTGCAGAAGCTGAAAGCCTGTGGCCTGGCACAGTGGCTCACATGGGTAATCCTAGCACTTTGGAAGGCTGAGATGGGCAAGCTGTTTGAGTCCAGGAGTTCAAGACCAGCCAGGGCAACATGGCAAAACCCTAACTCTACACAAAATATAAAAAATTAGCCAGGTGTAGTAGCATTCATCTGTGGTCCCAGCTACCTAGGAGGCTGAGGTGGGAGGATCACTTGAGCCTGTGATGTCCAGGCTGCAGTGAGCTGTGACTCTGTTGCCCTGTCTCTAAAAAAAAAAAAAAAGAAGAAGAAGAAGAAGAAAAGAAGAAGAAGCTGAAATCCTGATAAAGCTCAAATTAAAAGTCTCAAAAGAAGAGTGCGTGAGGGGATGGTGAAGATTAGGTACGTCATTCTGGGCTCGAATGGAAACAAACTGCAGATTTAAGTCAAAGGCGGTGCACGTGGTGAGAAATGGATGAGGAATCATGGAAATTAACACTTACTTAGCAAAGTGGGGAACAAGAAAGATGGTACAACTGACAAGCTTAAGTGATCCCTTTTACCATTCTAGACAATTGAATAGTTTTCTTCAGGCACTACAGTGAAAGACTATTTTGGAAACTTTCAGGCCGGGCACAGTGGCTCATGCCTTTAATCCCAGCACTTTGGGAGGCTGAGGTCATCAGATCACCTGAGGTCAGGAGTTTGAGACTAGCCTGGCCAACATGGTGAAACCCTGTCTCTACTAAAATACAAAATTAGCTGGGCCTGGTAGCAGGCACCTGTAATCCCAGCTACTCTGGATGCTGAGGCAGGAGTATCGCTTGAACCCAGGAGACAGAGGTTGCAGTAAGCCAAGAACGCACCACTGCACCCCAGCCTGGGTGACAGCTAGATTCCGTCTCAACAAAAAAATAAAAGAAACTTTTGGACAACTTTTAGTTCTGGGCTTTTCTTTTCTTCAGTCAGCAAAGAAATTTCTAAATGCTTACTTGGGCTTCAAGGTTAATACTTTGGCTAAAAGGTCTGTCTAGTGTAGTAATATAGTACTAGTGTTTATTTCCTGGTTTTGGTAATGGTACTATTTATGTACAATATTGACTTAAGGGAAACTGAGTGAAGGGTATGTGGGAATTCTGTACTTTTTGTTACAACTTTCCTGTAAGTCTAAAATTATATCAAAATAAAAAGTTAAAAATTAAAGAGAAAAAACTTTGGCTGCATTTTTTTATTTTTTCCATTTCCAGAAATTTATGTTTTAGGAATATTTTCTTTATGAAATCATAATGCAAAATAATAACCAATAAACAATCAAACATAGCAAGCCTTATTGAACTTGTATATTTATTTTATTTTATATTTGGAGTAGATGTTCTATTTTTAACATTAAAAATTTAAATATTAAAGAGTACATAGTGAAAAGTTTTCCTCCACTTTTAGCCACCACTCATACACACACAT
>NW_016820698.1:442555-446554 GCF_001698545.2 Rhinopithecus bieti | reverse complement strand
AAAAAAAAAAAAAAAGAAGAAGAAGAAGAAGAAAAAGAAGAAGAAGCTGAAATCCTGATAAAGCTCAAATTAAAAAGTCTCAAAAAGAAGAGTGCGTGAGGGGATGGTGAAGATTAGGTACGTCATTCTGGGCTCGAATGGAAACAAACTGCAGATTTAAGTCAAAGGCGGTGCACGTGGTGAGAAATGGATGAGGAATCATGGAAATTAACACTTACTTAGCAAAGTGGGGAACAAGAAAGATGGTACAACTGACAAGCTTAAGTGATCCCTTTTACCATTCTAGACAATTGAATAGTTTTCTTCAGGCACTACAGTGAAAGACTATTTTGGAAACTTTCAGGCCGGGCACAGTGGCTCATGCCTTTAATCCCAGCACTTTGGGAGGCTGAGGTCATCAGATCACCTGAGGTCAGGAGTTTGAGACTAGCCTGGCCAACATGGTGAAACCCTGTCTCTACTAAAAATACAAAAATTAGCTGGGCCTGGTAGCAGGCACCTGTAATCCCAGCTACTCTGGATGCTGAGGCAGGAGTATCGCTTGAACCCAGGAGACAGAGGTTGCAGTAAGCCAAGAACGCACCACTGCACCCCAGCCTGGGTGACAGCTAGATTCCGTCTCAACAAAAAAATAAAAAGAAACTTTTTGGACAACTTTTTAGTTCTGGGCTTTTTCTTTTCTTCAGTCAGCAAAGAAATTTCTAAATGCTTACTTGGGCTTCAAGGTTAATACTTTGGCTAAAAGGTCTGTCTAGTGTAGTAATATAGTACTAGTGTTTATTTCCTGGTTTTGGTAATGGTACTATTTATGTACAATATTGACTTAAGGGAAACTGAGTGAAGGGTATGTGGGAATTCTGTACTTTTTGTTACAACTTTCCTGTAAGTCTAAAATTATATCAAAATAAAAAGTTAAAAATTAAAGAGAAAAAACTTTGGCTGCATTTTTTTATTTTTTCCATTTCCAGAAATTTATGTTTTAGGAATATTTTCTTTATGAAATCATAATGCAAAATAATAACCAATAAACAATCAAACATAGCAAGCCTTATTGAACTTGTATATTTATTTTATTTTATATTTGGAGTAGATGTTCTATTTTAACATTAAAAATTTAAATATTAAAGAGTACATAGTGAAAAGTTTTCCTCCACTTTTAGCCACCACTCATACACACACATGCATGTGCATATACCAACTTTTTTTTTTTTTTTTTGAGTTGAAGTCTCACTCTGTTGCCCAGGCTGGAATGCAATGGCACCATCTTGGTCCAGTGCAACCTCCACCTGCTGGGTTCAAGCAATTCTCCTGCCTCAGCCTCCTGAGTAGCTGGGATTACAGGCGTGTGGCACCAGGCCTGGCTAATTTTTGTATTTTTAGTAGAGATGGAGTTTCACCATATTGGCCAGGCTGGTCTCTTGGTCAGGCTAGTCTCAAACTCCTGACCTCGTGATCCACCCACCTTGCCCTCCCAAAGTGCTGGGATTACAGGTGTGAGCCACCATGACTAGCACATATCAAGTTTTGTACAAGTAGCTGCAAACTCATAAACAATTTTATTATATTTTGAAGTTAATTTTAAGGAAACAAAAGATACCACAATAAGGCACCATCTTTGCTAATCCCACTCTTACAATAAAATATTTCATGATCATTTATTTATTTATTTAGTCTCACTCTGTCACCCAGGCTGGAGTGCCATGGGGCAATCCTGACTCACTGCAACCTCTGCCCCAGGGTTCAAGCGATTCTCCTTCCTCAGCCTCCTGAGTAACTGGGATTACAGGTGCTGGCCACCACGCCTGGCTGATTTTTGTGTTTTTAGTGGAGATGGCATTTCACCATGTTGTCCAGGCTGGTCTCAAACTCCTAACCTCAAGGGATCCGCTCCCCTCAGCCTCCCAAAGTGCTGGGATTACAGGTGTGAGCCACGGCACCCAGCCTATTATTATTGAAACAGGGTCTCAGTCTATCAGACAGACTGGAGTGCAGTGGTGTAATCAGGTCACTGTAACCTCAAACTCCTGGGCTCAGCCAGGGCAGTAGCTCATGCCTATAATCACAGCACTTTGGGAAACCAAGGCAGGAGGCTATTTGAGCCCAGGAGTTTGAGACTAGCCTGGGCAACACAGTGAGATCCTGTTTCTACAAATAATAAAAAAAAATAGCTAGGCATGGTGGCACATGCCTGTGGTCCCAGCTACTCTGGAGGCTGAGGCAGGAGGATTGCTTGAGCCCAGGAGGTAGATGCTTCTGTGAGTCATGATCATGTCACTGCACTCTAGCCTGTGCAACAGAGTGAGAACCTGTCTCAAAAAAAAAAAAAAAAAAGGCGACCAGGTCTGTGTCCTCCTTTCCACTTTCTCCCTCCACCTTTCATTCTGAAGCTTCTACCATTCAGTGATGTAAAATTTCACTTTTTGTGCCTAATGTAGTCACATGTCAATATTGCAGCAATTCCCAGTATGACTCTTGGTAGAAGGGAGGAAAAGCAATTCCTCTGCCCCGGGGAATGCCCTCGGAACAGCTGATGCTATCCTGCGGCAGAGTCCATTGGCATTGAGACACACACAACTAGGGCAGTCGAGCTGGTGGTGGGCTATTCACAGAGGCTAAGAAGTATAACACAGGAAATAAGTCACGATCCTTCTTTGCCATTTAGACACTGAAAGCAGTGATTGGGGACATTCTCCCGACTTCCAACCAAACACACCACTTCCTTTTCTTCGCTCCAGCCTCAGACTTCCTTTCTCTCTTGCTCTTGTACACACAGCATGTGGCATCACAGGAAGGGCATGAGACAAGACCTTATCTAACAATTGTATCAACAAAGCCTTTGGGAAAATAAAAATGAGGACTACTAAATACAGTCCATATATAGTCCATAGATATATGAAATATATATAGAGAGTCACCCATCATCCTGTTTAGTAACCTTTATGCTAATTGTACATTAAGTCCAGAAAAATATTCTTTCCTATCTTGGACCGCTTTCTAGTGTTGGCAACAATGCCAGCTGCAAGCTTGGGGTGAGGTCAGCAGATCAGCAGCACACCAGGAAATGCAAACAGATGGCCTCCATCTCTATCTGCCCCGAGTTCTAGATGGCACACGGACTTAAAATAAAAATTTTCTCATTAAAATCCTGATTTCTCGTGTCTATTAAAAAATGAGGGTGGGAGGAGGGAGAGGAACAGAAAAGATAACTATTGGGTACTAGGCTTAATTCCTGGGTGATGAAATAATCTGTACAGCAAACCCACATGTACCCCCAAACCTAAAATAAGTTTTTTTAAGACCTGGTGTGGGGGCTCACGCCTGTAATCCCAGCACTTTGTGAGGCTGAGGTGGGCCAATCACTTGAGGTCAGGAACTCGAAACCAGCCTGGTCAACATGGTGAAACCCCGTTTCTACTAAAAATATAAAAATTAGCTGGATATGGTAGAGGGCGCCTGTAATCCCAGCAATTTAGGAGGCTGAGGCAGGAGAATTACTTGAACCCGGGAGGCGGAGGTTACAGTAAGCCGAGATTGCGCCACTGCACTCCAGCCTCGGCGACTCGTCTGAAAAAAAAAAAAATCACACATTTTTTTTTTTTTTAAATAAAACGAGAAGGTCTGGCAACACTGGGGCCTGCTTTTCTGCACGGCAACAAGTGTCAGGAGATGATCCGTGAGTGTGCCTGTATAGAAAGGGCTCACTTTCTCTGGTTTACCCCAGTCCCTCCTACTCCCTAAAGCAGACCATTTGACTGGTTTCACTTATTTCTGTTACCGGCCTGGTTTTCTGAAAACATTTGAGTTCAGGAGATCTGTGTTCTCCTCTCCCTAAACTCTGTCATGCAGGACTGTGGGGTAGGAGGAAGAAAGAAGAGATAGGAGAGCAGTGAAATCCTCCAGGCTTTTTTAAAAAAATTGTGGTGAAATACACAGAACATAAAATTTACCATCTTAACCTTTTTTTTTTTTTTTTTTTTTTTTTTTTTTTTTTTTTTTTTT
>NW_016820698.1:420861-442028 GCF_001698545.2 Rhinopithecus bieti | reverse complement strand
CACCACCACACCCAGCTAATTTTTGTATTTTAGTAGAGACAGGGTTTCACCACGTTAACCAGGATAGGATGGTCTCCATCTCCTGACCTCGTGATCCTCCCGCCTCGGCCTCCCAAAGTACTGGGATTACAGGCGAGAGCCATCGTGCCTGGCCTATTTTAACCCTTCTTCAGTGTACAATACTGTAGCATTAATTACATTCACATTGTTGTGCAACCATCATCACTATATCCAAAACCTTTTCATTATACTAAGCATAAACTCTGTAACCATGAAGCAGTCATTCCCCATTTCTCCCTCTCTCCCAGCCTCTGCTCACCTCTAATCTTATCCTCCAGGAGCAAGCATTTACTTCCTGGAGCAAGTAGATAAGATGGATTTGCTTATTATTTAACATCAGGACAATAGTTCCTGTCCCAGTATTGTTTAACACAGACACAGGAAATTATGTGGGTTTCCAACCTCATAGGTAAGGAGCGGAGAATCTGATCTTGACTTGAATATCACATATTCATTGACTGAGAACCACAAGATAAGGAGGGATGGTAGGACCATCAGGAATAAAGCTGGGATGAGAACTCAGATGGGAATTACAGTCCTTTAGGCCAGTTCACTGAACCTAGACCAAGCTGAATTCCTCCACCCTTCATTTGAATTTGACATTGTAGATACTTTTTAAAAGCTATATTATATGAACTGCATATCCAGATGAGGTTTTCCCAATGTTTTCAGTGTTGTCAGCCATCGAGGTAGCAGAACTCACCGCCTCTTAGTGCCACCATCCATACACCGGCCCCCCACACACATACACAAACACACAGACACAAGTGCACACATACGGCTTCTCTTTCCTCCCACATCCCCTTTTAACACAACCTCTACTTAGTTTAAAATTGACAAAGAGCCATAAGAAAAACTAGGCCAGCTACACAAAACACTGCATTGTTTTGGGAAACAGGGAAAATAGCACGCTTGTTAGCTTTAATCTGATGCGTATTTGCATGTGCTGCCGTTTCAATTCTTACAATACTTTTGAGGTATTAAAATTCCTACATTTCTATACGATAAAATCAGAATTTCATATCAGTTTCATTACAAAGGTCCACTGACGTGCTAGATTTTTGTCTGACAAATACGACCTCAAAGTTTACCACGATCACTTGAAACAACCAGTTAACGAAAATGTTTTACACCAGAATTCCTTTTGGGAAAGCTGATTATTTACTGGAAATATTTTGCTAAGTTACTTGAGCTGGGAGGGTGAGATCTCAAGGACATGATTAAGTAATAATAATAGTAGTGAACAAATGGAGCCTGAATCCTGCTAAACAGGAGCTCACTTGTTCCACTGTGCTGAGTTGATTTTGTGTGTGCCTGTTTGGGAGTGATAGCAAGGGAAAGCAGACTGTCCCTGCATAACACAGACAGGAGATCTGGCTAGCCTCGCACTGCCAAAGAAAGGAGAGAGAGAAACAATTCTCAGTCATGGTGTGTCCGGAATTGGTGGGTTCTTGGTCTCACTGACTTAAAGAATGAAGCCGTGAACCTTCCCAGAAAGTGTTACAGGTCTTAAAGATGCTGTGTCTGGAGTTGTTTCCCTCTCATGTTTGGACATGTCCGGAGTTTGCTCCTTCTGGTGGGTGCGTGGTCTCGCTGGCGTCAGGAGTGAAGCTGCAGACCTTCGCAGTGAGTGTTACAGCTCTTAAATGTGGCATGTCTGGAGTTGTTCTCTCCTCCCGGTGGGTTAGCGGTTTCGCTGGCTTCAGGAGTGAAGCTGCAGACCTTCGCGGAGAGTTATAGCTCATAAAGGCAGCATGGACCCAAAGAGTGCGCAGCAGCAAGATTTATTGCAAAGAGCGAAAGAACAAAGCTTCCGCACGCTGGAAAGTGACGAGCGGGTTGCCGCTGCTGGCTCAGGTGGCCTGCTTTTACTCCCTTATTTGGCCCCACCCACATCCTGCTGATTGGTCCATTTTACAGAGTGCTGATTGGTCCCTTTTACAGAGTGCTGATTGGTGTGCTTACAAACCTTTAGCTAGACACAGAGTGCTGATTGGTGCATTTACAATCCTTTAGCTAGACAGAAAAGTTCTCCAAGTCCCCAATCTACCCAGAAGCCCAGCCGTCTTCACCTCGCAATGGTATATCTGAAAGCAGATTGAATTGCAATATCTAGTATTTTGCTATAGGGTATGATTCTAAATCCCTGGGTGAGGTTCTTTCATCGCTGGCACTGTTGACATTTTGGGCCACGTAACTCTTGATGATGGGGCTGTCTTGTGCACTGTAGGATGTAGGATGTATAGCATCATTCCTGGCCACAAAACCAGGTGCCAGTGGCATCTTCCTCCTGCCCCCAGCTATGGGAACCAAAAATGCCTCCAGACATTGCCAAATGTCCTTTGGGCAGCAAAATCATCCCTGGTAGAGAACCACTGGTAAAGTCTAATTTGCTTTTTTTAAAAAAAGTCAACAGTCAGCTGCCAATGCTTTTATAATAGGAAACAGGACGTAACCATAGGCTTCTTGTACTGAGACACTTTTGTACTAATGTTGTAGACATGTGCCATGCCCATACACGTTCAAGTTTCAAATAAATGTCTGACACATATTGCAAAGACGAGAGGAAACAAGAGTTTGATCTTCTGCAAATTCCTAGTTCCCCTGTGCTCCCATCAACCTTGAATTTGCCTTTATTATAGCACTTTACCTTATACCTTCACTCCTGCATATATGTGTCTGTTTCCTTTGTAGCCTGGCAGCTTTTTTATCTCCACTGCCCAATACAATTTTAAAACTATTCTAAGCCTGAAGTCACAAAGTGGCAGCCCACAGACCTAAAGCTATGTTTTATTTAGGCCTATTAAACCTCGAGAATGTTCATATTGAAATACAGATTTACTAGCCGGGCGCCGTGGCTCACGCCTGTAATCCCAGCACTTTGGGAGGCTGAGGCAGGCAGATCATGAGGTCAAGAGATCAAGACCATCCTGGCTAACATGGTGAAACCCCATCTCTACTAAAAATACAAAAAAAAAAAAAGTTAGTCGGACGTGGTGGTGGGCGCCTGTAGTCCCAGCTACTCGGGAGGCTGAGGCAGGAGAATGGCATGAACCCGGGAGTCGGAGCTTGTAGTGACCCAAGATCACGCCACTGCACTCCAGCCTGGGCAACAGAGTGAGCCTCTGTCTCAAAAAAATAAAAATAAAAAATACAGACTTACAACTTTTCTAAAAGAATCAGAAGATGGCCAACAACTGACTAGTGTTGCCATGTGCCACAATTCCTGGAGCTGAGAATTAGCTTCCTCTTTAGAGGAGTGACACACCAGTTTGTGGAGTTCCCTCTCTCTTCTTGGTATTGCCCCAGTCCCTTGTATTATGTTTCCTGCCTGGTCCCAGAAATTATGTAAATGTTTAATGCTTTTAATAAGTACCTCTTAAATGTTTAGAATAATTGGGCACTTTTGCCAGCACTTTGGGAAGGCTGAGGCAGCAGGATCATTTGAGCCCAGGAGTTCCAGACCAGCCTGGGCAACATGGTGATCCTGTCTCTGCAACAAATTTAAAAATTAGCCAGCTATAGTGTTTCATGCCTATAGTCCCAGCTGCTTGGGAGGGTAAAGTGAGAGGATGACTTGAGCTCAGGAATTTAAGGCACCAGTGAGCTGTGATCAAGCCACTGCACTCCAGCCTGGGAGACAGAATGAGACCCTGTCTCAAAATAAAATAAAGCCTATTTAAAAGAGGGTGGGAAAAGCAGTTTGGCTCAGGTAGAAAGCCCAATTATAAACATAGAATGCTGAAGTGACCACCATGTTATTGTGTGCAGTTGATTTTTTTTCTTGTATTTAGTCATAATGAGACTGAGTTAAAAAAAAAAAAAAAGGGGGCGGGCAGCGGGGGGGTAGTTTCCAGGGAATACAACAGCTTCGAAAGAGATGGACAGACAGGCAAAGCTTAAATTAAGAATCGCAATTAGCAAGTCAACAAAGGTTTGGAGGTCAGCTTGTGTTGTTGTTGGTTTGCCAGACTTAGAGGTTGCAGGATCTTTTTTATTTTGGTGGCTGTGAAAAAGTCAATCTGGGTATGATTTCCAGTGCCTGGATTTCTGTCTTAGTCAGGGTTCTCCAAAGGCCCAGAACTAATGGAAGAGTTAGTTTGTATTTTTAGCAGAGGCGGGGTTTTAGCATGTTGGCCAGGCTGGTCTCAAACTCCTGACCTCGTGATCTGCCCGCCTCAGCCTCCCAAAGTGCTGGGATTACAGGTATGAGCCACCACCCCTGACTGCTTTATGTTCTTACATTTGTTTTAGGTCCACAGAAAAACTGAGCAGAAAGTAGAGTGCTCCCATATATCTTCTGTCCCCCACACGCTCAGCCTCCCCCACTATCAACACCAAACTCAAAATTACATACTTCTTGTCTTTTCGAAACTCTTAAGCATTCTAGAATATCACATATTTTAGCAAGGGCAGTGTGGTGATTTCCTAACATTGCCAACTCTGTCTTTATTCTGTTTCTTTCCATTCTCAGCCCTTACCCTTCTTTGTAATTTTATTTTAGAATATTTAATTGTCAAATAAAGATTATATATATTCAAAGTGTAGAATGTGATGATTGATATATATTGTTTAATGATCACTACAATAAAATGAACACATCAATCACCACCCATGCTTTACATTAGATTCCTAGAACCTATTCATCTTATAACTGAGTGTTTGTACCCTTTGACCAACATCTCCCATTTCGCCCACCCCCTAATCCCTGGTAATCGTTGTTCTGCTCTCTGCTTCTATAAGTTCAACTTTTTTAGATTCCGTATGTGAGATCACACAGCATTTATCTTTCTGCATCTGGTTTATTTCATGTGACATAATTTCTCTAGGTCCCATCCATGTTATTAGAAATGCAGAATTTCCTTCTTTTGTATGGCTGAATTATATTCCACTGTATGTATGAACCACAGTTTCTTTCTCCATTCATCCATTGATCAATACTTAGGATGAGTCCGTATCTTGGCTACTGGGGATAGTGCCGCAATGAACATGAGCATGCAGATATCTCTTCAACTGATTTCATTTTCTTCAGCTACATAACCAGAGGTGGAGCTGCTAGATCATATACTAGTTTTATTTTTAATGTTTTGGGTAACCTCTATATTATTTTATGGTAATGGCTGGACCAGTTTACATTCCCACTAGGTGCTTTCTTTTCTCCATATCCTCACCAAAACTTATCCCTTGTCTTTTTTGGAAATAACCAACCTAACTTGTGTGATATTATATCTCATTGTGGTTTTGATTTGCATGTTTCCAATGATTAGTCATGTTGAGCATTTTTCATATATCCATTGACTATAAGTCTTCTTTGGAAAATGTCCATTCAGGACCTTTGCACATTTTTTAATCAGATTATTTATTTCTTCATTTATTTGTTATTGAGTTGTGTGAGTTCTTTATATTTTTTGGATATTGACCCCTTATTGGATATATGGTTTTCAAATATTTTCTCCCATTGTATTGTTAGCTGCCTCTTCCTTTTTTTTTTTTTTTTTTTTGAGACGGAGTCTCACTCTGTCGCCCAGGCTGGACGGATCTCAGCTCACTGCAAGCTCCGCCTCCCAGGTTACGCCATTCTCCTGCCTCAGCCTCCCGAGTAGCTGGGACTACAGGCGCCCGCCACCTCGCCCAGCTAGTTTTTTTTTTTTTTTTTTGTATTTTTTAGTTGTATTTTTTAGTAGAGACAGGGTTTCACCGTATTAGCCAGGATGGTCTCAATCTCCTGACCTCGTGATCTGCCCGTCTTGGCCTCCCAAAGTACTGGGATTACAGGCTTGAGCCACCGCACCCGGCCCTCTTCCTTTTTTTTGATTGTTGTGCAGAAGCTTTTTAGTTTGATGTAGCCCCACTTGTTTATTTTTGCTTTTGTTGCTTGTGCTCTTTGCGTCACAGCCAAAAACAAAAACAAACGAACAACAACAACAACAAAACATTGCTAAGACCAATACAAAGAGCTTTTTGGCTATGTTTTCTGTTAGGAATTTTATGGTTTTAGATCTTATATGTAATTCTTAAATTTATTTCAAGTTAATTTTTGAATATGTTATAAAACAAGGATCCAATTGTATTATCTTGCATGTAGATATTTGGTTTTCCCAACATCATTTGTTGAAGAGAGTTCCCTTTCTGCATTGCATGTTCTTGGTGCTTTTGTCAAAAATTAGTTGACTATATTTACACAGGTTTATTTATGGGCTTATTATTCTGTTCCTTTGCTCTGTGTTTATTTTTATGTATGTACCATACTGTTTTCACTACTATAGCTTTGTAACATAGTTTGAAATCGGCAAGTGTCTCCAGCTTTGTTCTTTCTCAAAATTGTTTTGGCTATTCAGGGTTTTTTGTGGTTCCATGAGAATTTTAGAATTATTTTTTCTACTTATGTGAAAAATGTCATTGGAATTGTGATAAAAATTGCACTGAAAGCCCTTAACCTTCTTTTATTTTTTTAAAATAAAATTTAAGCTTTTTTTTTTTTTTGAGATAGGGTGTCATTCTGTGGCCCAGACTGGAGGGAATACAGTGGTGCCATCATAGCTCATTGCAGACTGCAATTCATGGATTCAGGCCATCTTCCCACCTCAGCCTCTTAAGTAGTTGGGACTACAGGTACATTCATCTACACCTAGCTGTTTATTTTATCTTTTGTAGAGAAAGGGTTTTACTATGTTGCCCAGGCTGGTCTCAAACTCCTGGCTTCAAGCGATCCTCCTGCCTTGGCCTTTCAAAGTGTTGGGATTACAGGCATGAGCCACTGTGCCACCCCTTACCCTTCTTATGAAGGCAGGCAGAAGGACCCAAAGGGCTCTGTGCACTGGGGCTAGTCATTATCAGGGACTTTTATAAATCAGAGAGTGAAGGAAGGTCGATTTTCATCAAAAAATTGAAGCATATCACAGCCTTCTGTTTTAGTTAAAAAAAAAAAGTCACTTATAAGAAAAATTAAAGCTAAAAGTAAATTTTGGAGCCATGTTAATAGCTGATACGGTAAATTGCTGCAAATAGCAGTTCCTTTGTAAAAGCCAGAGAAGTTACAGGAAAATACAGATAAAATAATAGCATTTGGGTTTCTTACAATATGTATGGCTTAAGGCTTTTGAGCTTTCCTTTAATAAGAATGAGGTCCACAGCTGCTGCTTTTGTTAATGCCATAATTTTGTAGTGAACTCATAATTTACTGGTTACCCGCTATACGCAAGGCACTGTGGGATGCACATGTCAAAGAGCATGCCCACATTTCTTCAGCAATGAGCCACTGTGATCAGCACTCTGCTGGATGTTTTTTTCTTTCTTTCTTTCTTTCTTTCTTTTCTTCCTTTCTTCCTTTCTTCCTTTCTTCCTTTCTTCCTTTCTTCCTTCCTTTCTTTCTTTCTTTCTTTCTTTCTTTTCTTTCTTTTTTTTTTTTTTTGACAGTGTTTCACTCCTGTTGCCCAGGCTGGAGTGCAGTGACATGAACTCAGCTCACTGCAACCTCCACCTCCTGGGTTCAAGCGATTCTCCTGCCTCAGCCTCCCAAGTAGCTGGGATTACAGGCATGTGCCACCATACCCTGCTAATGTTTGTGTTTTTAGTAGAGACGGGGTTTCACCATGTTGGCCAGGCTGGTCTCGACCTCCTGACCTCAGGTGATCTGCCCACCTTGGCCTCCCAAAGTGCTGGGATTGCAGGTGTGAGCCACCATGTGGGCCTCTTATTTAGTTCTAAATTAAGTACTTAGTACATTTAGTACTATTTTATTTTATTTATTGATTGATTGATTTTTTGAGACAGGGTCTCGCTCTCTTGCCCAGGCTGGAGTGCAGTGGCACGATCTCGGCTCACTGTAACCTCCGCCTTCCGGGTTCAAGTGATTCTTCTGCCTCAGCCTCCTGAGTAGCTGGAAATACAGGTGTGTGCCACCATGCCCAGCTAATTTTTGTATTTTTGGTAGAGATGGGGTTTCACCATGTTGGCCCAGCTGGTCTCAAACTCCTGGCCTCAAGTGATCCACTTGCCTCGGCCTCCCAAAGTGCTGAGATTACAGGTGTGAGCCACTGTGCCCGGCCAAATACTAAGTTAATTTTAATAAGCCCTCAATACTGACATAGCACCTAAACTTAGCAATTTACAGCCCAGTTAAGGTTTAGCTTTGTCTTGTTAAAAGAAAAACTTCAGCAGAATTAAATTTAAAGCAGTTTAATTGAGCAATGACCTCGCAAAGCAGGCAGCCCCCAGAATCACAGCAGATTCAGGTAGGCTCCAGCACAGCCACGTGGTGGAAGAAGATTTATAGACAAAAAAAGGGAAGAGACATACCGAAATCGGAAGTGAGGTTCAGAAACAATGGGATTGGGTGTAGCTCAAATAAGGTGTTTGCCTTATTCTAATACAGTTTGAACACTAGGCAGTGAGTGGTTGGAGCATGGCTGCTGGGATTGGTCAAGACTCAGTGATCGTTACAGGCACATACTCCTGAGTTAGATTTTCAGTCTTGTCTATCTATTACATTAGGTTGCAGTTCATCTACAAGGACTCAAAAATAGAACTACAGAGTCCTTCTCAGGTCATATTTAGTTTGCTTTAACAGTCTATTCTCTTAAACATGCCTTGCACTGTGTGTTATTAATTTGGGTTAATTGTATGGCCAAGGTGGCTTGTCATCATGAGTCTGATGAGGAGGAATTTTACCCATTTAACAGTTGAGGAAAGTGAGATTCAGAAACTGAGAAAGGTTTTAATTTTTTAGGCTTTCCTAAAAATGGTATGACTTTGACTTAGGCAGAATTTAAACCCAGATCTTTTTGGCTCCAAAGCCTTTGCCATGGTCTGGGTCTGAGTATTTGTGGTCCCCCCAAAATTCCTATGTTGAAACCCATTCCCCAGGGTGACAGTATTAGGTGGTGCAGCCTTTGGGAAGTGATTAGGGCATGAAGGAGGCAGAGTCCTCATTAATGAGATTAGGGTCCTTTTAAAAGAGGCCTCAGTGGGCTCCCTTAACGTTTCACCATGTGAGGACACAGCTAGAAGGTGCCACCCCGAGCCTGAGAGTAGGCCCTCACCAGACACTGACTCTGCCCCTTTGGTCTTGGACTTCTCAACCTCCAGAACCGTGAGAAATAAATTTCTGTTATTTAAAAGGTACCCAGTTTATGGTATTTTATGACAGCAGCCCAAATGGACAAAGGCAGCCTTTTCTCATTTCAGCTCATTACAAGATCTCTTTAACAAAGAAATAAATTTGTTAACATGTTTTCCTACATAGAAAAATATGTTTTCTATTTTGTTTAAAGAAATGTTTAGTGTGCTCCATCTCCCTACCCCGCAGCCGACCCTGTTTCTCCCCCTGCTGCCAGTACTTTAAAAGTAAACAGGATCCTCTGAGGTTCTGCTGTCTGAGACAGCAGCCACAAGCCACATGCAGTCTATTGAGCCCTGGAAATGTATCTAGCTCGAATTGAGATGTGCTGTAAGATGCTCACAGGATTTCAAAAACTTGGTAAGTAAAAGAGAATGTAAAATATCTCATTCATAAAGTTTGTATATTGATTATGTGTTGAAATGATAATACTATGACTCTATGGGACAAAATAAAACAGGAATTCCAATTCATTTCATCTGTTTCTTTTTACTTGTTTGATAGAATGACTAGAAAGTTTAAAATAATCCATGCTGCTCACATGCTATTCCAAAGGATAGGTCTTCTCTAAGACACAGGCTGTACTTAGAGCTTCTCCTTTGTTGCTTTCTTCATAGATTAAGTTGCTATTATTGGGAGTTTAGGGAGGATTTACGAGAAGGAGGGCTGACAGCTTCTCAGCAGGCCTGGTGTTAGAGGAGACCCTAATGCTGAGGACTTAACTAGGCTAATCTGCTTGAGCTGGAATTTAGTGGCCTCTGTCATTAATAGAGTTAAGCTCTTTAGCGAGCTTTGGCCTTTGAAAACACTACCTGTCTTTTTGGATTATATCTTAAGGAATGTAAGAAAGAAGGGGTGCGCAATAGTCAAAGAACAAAACAAAACCTATTCTCACTCTGTTTTGTCAAAGGATGGTGCGAGTTCGATGTTTCTAAATTTGTCTTGAGTTTACCTGGGTGTCAGGCCAAGAGCTATTTCATTGCTTGCCTTCATTTATAAAGGAAATGCCTATGACCGTGTGACTGTAGCCCTTTCTTTTTATACTACAGTTGAAAGAGATGGAAAAGTACATTTGCTTTGGAGAGGCTGACAGAAAGAAGCCCTGCAGGGAATATCACATTACCTCTTCCAGCTGAGAAAAAGACGGCTGGCCCAAGATGGGATTTCAGCCCTGTTGTTAAATAAGCAAACAATCTAATCATGCCATAGAACAATAATAAAATGAAAGTGGATAGATAAATCCAGGTCAACTCCCCACATTCAGCACCTGGAGATACAGAGGCCCAGGGAGGCTGAGCCAGTTGAGGTCACTGAACTCCACCGCAGGAGCAGCCTATATCTGTAGGTGGTAGGGTTGGGGCACAGCTTCACAGATAATCAGTTCAGGGCTCTCAAACTGCTGTGTACATTAGAATCACCTGGAGACTGTTAAAATCCCCATGCCCAAAACCGTCCCCCAGACCAATGAAGTCATCAGTGGCTGGAAAGTTTCCCAGGTGATTCCAAATTGCAGCCAAGTTTGAGAACCACTGATCTAGGTCATTCCCCTTGTTTCTGCAGATACTGGAACCTAGAGAAGATGAGAGAATTTTGCTCAAGTTCCTAGAGCTAGCAAGTGTCTGAGAGGGGACAAACCTTTCTTTTCTGACTCTCAATTTTGTTCTTTCCTTTTTCTGCTTTCTCAGTTCGCTTTTTTTTTTTTTTTTTTTTTTTTTTTTTTTTTTTTTTTTTTTTTTTTTTTTTTTTTTTTTTTTTTTGAGACAGAGTTTAGCTTTTGTCATCCAGGCTGGAGTGCCATGGTATAGTATCGGCTCACTGAAACCTCCACCTCCCAGGTTCAAATGATTCTCCTGCCTCAGTCTCCCACGTAGCTGGGATTATGGGCACCTGCCACCATGCCCAGTTGATTTTTGTATTTTTAGTAGTCACGGGGTTTCACCATGTTGGCCAGGCTGGTCTCAAACTCCTGACCTCAGGAGACCCACCTGCCTTGGCCTCCCAAAGCACTGGGATTACAGGCCACCACACGTGGCCTCAGTTCACTATTCTTACATGACATCACTTTGCCTTCCTCAGATATGTCCTTCTTTCAGATCTTTGCAGAGCCATCTCCTTCTCGTTTGCATCTTGGCTTCCATGCAACATTTCTTGAGAAAGGGTGCCCTGACCACCCGTACCACCTCCCATATCAGAGCATCACTGTTTTCCTTTTGGCCACTTATCTCTGTCCAACATCATCCCATATGTTGTCTGCCTTCCCCATTAGACCACATCTTGTTGGCCAGGGTCATAGTTATCTTGCCAGCTCCTGCAATTGTCCCTGGCCGGTTGTAGTGGTCAGTAAATATTTGTGAAATAAAAGAATGTTGAATGGATTTTTAATAGTGACATCCTCCTAGATGGTTGTCTTCTAAGGGTATAATTTCAAGGGAAATATACTTCCTATTATGTAAGTTGGAGAAAATATTATTTAATTTTGGAAAACGTATTTTCCAGCTCAACTCTTCCAAATCACATCTGTTCCATCATGTGAGGCTCATCTGGGTGGACAATCTGAATTTACATCAGCTGAAAAACTCCTAGGCTATTTAAAGAGACAACATTTTATCATGATCCAAAAATGGACTTTCATTAGACAACGGAGTGTGATTGGAATAAGAAAGTGTCACGTGACTAAATGGAACCATTTGCTGCCAGTGAAGATCAAATTATAATTGCTCTTCTTACAGTTGGATGAATTAACAATGTGGCAATTAAAGAAAGCTTTCCAGGTGAATAATATTACATACATAAATTAACCAGGGCTGCAGGCTACACAATGATGACCTTCAGTGTATTTGTGAGCCCTCATCTTCATGAATTCTATAAAACAGCATAAAGGGATCCTAGGAATACTCAGGGGCTGCAGCCAATTCTCAAATGCATTAATATGGAAAGCTACAATAAACATGACCCCCATCCCATTCAATGGGGTGAATATATGTGGGGTTTAGAGCCTGGTTACTCAAAAGTGTTGGTTACTCCTAGAGCAGCAGCATCAGCATCACCTTGTAGCCTTTTACGCAGACAAAATCTCCGGGACCGCGCTCCTGGCCTACTGAGCCAGAACCTGCACTTTAACAAGATCCCCAGGGAATTAATATGCAGGCACATTTGAGAAGAGTCGGTCTAGATTTAGACTCTAGATCTCTGGACAAATGGTTCTCAGTTGAAGGTGGGGCATGATTTTGTCCCCAAGTGACATCTGGTGATGGCTGGAGACCTTTGACTGTCACAACTGCGAATGGGCATGAAAGAGGGTGGAGGGTGGATGTTACTGGTATCTAGTAGGTAGAGGCCAGTGATGCTGCTCAATATCCTGCAATATACAAGACAGTCCCCCACCATAAAAGAATTATGCAGCGTGAAAAGCCAGCCATACTGAAGCTGAGAACTCCTGCTCTAGACCAATAGACTCTGTTGTTTTAAATACTAACATTATGGGCAAAGCCCAGCAGCTCAAGTCTACAATCCCAGCACTTTGGGAGGCCAAAGTGGGAGGATCACTTGAGGCCAGGAATTCAAAGCCAGCCTGGGCAACACAGCAACACCCCATCTCTACGAAAAATGTAAAAATCAGCTAGGTGTGGTGGCACACACTTGTAGTCCCAACTACTTGAGAGGCTGACGCGGGAGGATGACTTGAGCCCAGTAGTTCGAGGCTGCAGTGAGCCAAGATCGCTCCATTGCCCTCCAGCCTGGGCAATAGAGTGACAGCCTGTCTCCATTAAGCAAATTATAGACTATGAGCGTTGGCCAATGAGAACTAACTGCAGTGTCCATACAACTGAAACTTGAAAGATGAAATAATGTGAAAATCAGTAATAACTCAATAGCCATGCACATAACTGATTAATGGCAAAAAAGAAAATCTATCTTGAGAAGCTAAGGGTTTAATAGCAAAGATCTCTTTTCTTTCTTTCTTTCTTTTTTTTTTTGAGATGAGGTCTCACTCTGTCTCCCAGGCTGGAGTGTAGTGGCATGATCGTAGCTCACTGCAGACTTGAACTCCCGGGCTTCAGTGAAATTCCTCCGCCTTAGCCTCCTGAGTAGCTGGGACTAAAGGTGTGCGCCATCACACCCAGCGCAAAGACTTTTTAAAAATAAACTAAACCCAATGTCATCAACCTCACCCTACTCGTCTCCTCCTGTCCTCTCTGCACCTTGTTCCGGTCACAACATTGCTTCCTGCTTCCTGTAAACCTCCACGCCTTTGTGCAGTGTTTTCTCTGCCTGGAATGTCCTTTCCCCTCTCCTTCATCTGGCATATTTCTACCTCTTCTAGCCCCAAAATGTCATTGGCTGCTGCCCTTCTGAGCACTGCCCTTTTCCCTCCTGGCCTCATTTCTCCCCTCTCAGCCTCCACCATATCTCACTATTGCACACACATTCCTGGGTGTCCATGTCTGGCTGTACCCACCCTTTGCTTAAGAGCCTACCCTGGGGGAATTACTAAGGCTGAATCCCACTCCAGAGTCTCTGTTCATTGGTCTGGGTGAGGCCTGGGCATTTGTATTTTCAAGCACCTAAGCCAGCATTAAGAACCATTGTTCTCAGACAGAGGCCAATCTGTTCAACTCAGGGAACTCTGAGGCTGCCCTAACCAGAGTCTCTATTTCAGAATCATTTCTCACCCTCAGCATCTTGACCTCTTTACTTCCTAGCCATATTCCCAAGTGCTCCATTCACTACACAAAACCAAAAGAACAACTGCGATAATTTTCCTCATTAAATAATTTAAGTCTATTTGTTTAAATTTTGGAAAAGACAGGGAATGATGAAGCTGAAACTGATTCATCACTAATCCCAGAGCCAAGGGGTAACCACGGGCATATTTTAGTATTTTCTATCAGTAATGTCCTGGGGCATAGTCATCCATAAAGTCACACCCTGTCCTGCAGATGTGCCTTTCTTCATATGACTACTCCTCCTTGGAATGCCTGCCCCCACCTCCATCCCTTAGCAAGCTACTAGAAAGTCCTCCATGCCTTCACTCTAAGTGTCTTTTTCAACATGTTTTCCTGACTAATCTCAGGCAGATATGAGTCTTCTCTCATATCTTCATTTATATAGGACTGTATATACACCTTGATTTTGGTGCTGATTACAAGCTGATGGTCATTTCCTCCCACAGGACCGTGAGATCTATGAGTGTAGGGATTCATGAATTTTTCTCATGCATGCTTTTTGGTTTGCGTTTTAATCCCTGATGCATAGCACAGCTTCATCATACGGAAATATTGGATGGGGTGGGTAGGTCAATGAGGGAGTGGTTGACTATTTTTATAAGTGGGTTGGATTTGCGTGTTGCGGTCATTGGTGTTTAGCGCCTGGCTGGAAGACAGATGTAGTCAATGTTTATTGAATGTTGAATTTGCTTCCGCAATTGAATTAGAGAATAAGATATACACCTTGCTGAAGCCATTCCAGAGGGTGACAATTCAGCAATTGCTATGGCATATATATATATGTGTGTGTGTATATATATGTGTATATATATGTGTGTGTGTGTGTGTGTGTGTGTGTGTGTATATATATACTTTTTTGAGACAGAGTCTCACTCTGTCACCCAGGCTGGAGTGCAGTGGCGCGATCTCGGCTCACTACAAGCTCCACTTCCCGGGTTCATGCCATTCTCTTGCCTCAGCCTCCCGAGTAGCTGGGACCACAGGTGCCTGCCACCATGCCCACCTAATTTTTTTGTATTTTTAGTAGAGACGGGGTTTCACTGTGTTAGCCAGGATGGTCTCTATCTCCCGACCTCGTGATCCGCCCATCTCGGCCTCCCAAAGTGCTGGGATTATAGGCGTGAACCACCATGCCCGGCCGGCCTATATATATTTTTTAATTTGGCTTTCTTCCTTTTTATGCTTAACATTATTGACCAGGCACAGTGGCTCATGCCTCTGATCTTTAGCACTTTGGAGCTGAGGTGGGAGGATTGCTTGAGCCTAGGAGTTTGAGACTGGTCAACATAGTGAGATCCCATCTCTACATTTTTTTTTTTTTTTAATTAACCAGGCATGGTGACACATGCCTATAGTCCCAGCTACTTAGGAGGCTGAGGTGGGAGGGTCGCTTGACCCCAAGTGGTCGAGGCTGCAGTGAGCTATGACTGCACTATTGCATTCCAGCCTGGGTGACAGAGTGAGACCCTGTCTCCCCACCCCCCCAAAAAAATTCACCATTCTTTGCTTTTGTGTGACTATTCTATTTTGATTGAAACCAAAATGATAGCAAACAGGCATAGTGAGTTTTCTCTTTTATTCATTGTTTTAGAATTAGGCTATATGAGAGATGGGTGGATGGAGTTAAGGGGGCATGAGAGCAGCAGCTTTGCCCTTTAACAACAAGAACAAGGGCCAGGCGTGGTGGCTCACACCTGTAATACCAGCACTTTGGCAGGCTAAGATGGGCAGATTGCTTGAGGCCAGGAGTTCAAGATCAGCCTGGGTAACATGGCAAAACCCTGTCTCTACTAAAAATACAAAAATTAGCCGGATGTAGTGGCAGGTGCCTGTAATCCCAGCTACTTAAAAGGCTGAGGCATGAGAATTGCTTGAACCTGGGAGGCAGAGGTTGCGGTGAGCTGAGATCGCACCATTGCACTCTAGCCTGGGTGACAGAGTAAGACTCTGTCTCAAGAAACAAACACCTCTCAAAAACCCCAAGAACATATAGCTAGGGCCCTCCCAAGCCCCAGAGAGGACCTTTGAACTCTTTGTACTGAATAGACTTGGCTTTACCTGGGAATGATGCTTTATTCAGAGTATGCTTCTGTCTTAAAGGGGCTCCAACATTCACAGCAGACACACCACAGAGGAACAAGAGGAGGACATATGAACTCTTGCATTAACAGTAATGGCAATAGTCCATTCTCAGGCTGCTATAAAGAACTGCCTGAGACTGGGTAATTCATAAAGGAAAGAGGTTTAATCCACTCACAGCTCCTCATTGCCCCCATGATTCAATTACTTCCCACCGGGTCCCTCCCATGATACATGGGGATTATGGGAACTACCAATTCAAGACGAGATTTGGGTGAGGACACAGCCGAACCATATCAGTTACTTTGTTCACAACTACCACAGTTATATGCATTTTCCCATATATTATCTAGGGCATAAAGATCCCGAATAGCAATAGTTAAAATCAGTAGATTCTACATGAAAAATATCTACTATTTGAAATAAAATATTTAATCGACCTAAATTGTTAATATTCTTACATTCTTAAAAGGCTGGCCAGGTATAGTGGCTCATAACTGTAATCCCAGCGCTTTGGAAGCCTCAGGCAGGAGGATAACTTGAGGCCAAGAAGTCCAGACAAGCCTAGGCAACATAGCGAGACTCTATCTGTACAGATAAAAATTAGCCAACATTGGCCGGGCGCGGAGGCTCACACCTGTAATCCCAGCACTTTGGGAGGCTGAGGCAGGCGGATCACAAGGTCAGGAGATCGAGACCATCCTGGCTAACATGGTGAAACCCCATCTCTACTAAAAATACAAAAAAAATTAGCTGGGTGTGGTGGCGGGTGCCTGTGGTCCCAGCTACTCAGGAGGCTGAGGCAGGGGAATGGCACAAACCTGGGAGGCGGAGCTTTCAATGAGCAGTGATTGTGCCTCTGCACTCCAGCCTGACCGACAGAACCAGACTCCATCCACCCAAAAAAAAAAATATTAGCCAACATTGGCTAATCTTAAAGATAGAGTCTCACTATCCCTACAAAAAGAGTCTTGCTGGGTGACACAGTGAGACCAGTGAGACTCTTTTTTTTTTTTTTTTTTGAGACAGGTTCTTGCTCTGTTGCCCAGGCTGGAGTGCAGTGGCACAATCTAGGCTTACAGCAGCCTTGACCTCCTGGGCTCACGTGATTCTCTCAGCTCAGCCTCCTGAGTAGCTGGAACTACAAGCATGTGTCACCATGCCTAGCTAATTTTTTTGTATTTTTTTATAGAGATGGGGATTCACTATATTGTCCAGGCTGGTATTAAGCTCCTGAGCTCAAGGAATCTGCCTGCCTTGGCTTCCCAAAATGATGGGATTACAGGCATGAGCCACTGAGCCTGGCCACGATTCTGTCTTTAAAAAAATAGATTAATTAAATTAAATAAATAAAAGGCAAATGTTACCATGTCAGGGAAGTACAAAAGTAATTCAGAGTTTCAGAAAAGAAAAAGAAAAAAGCTAAATTCTAAGCAAGGCGATGTCCTTACATAAACTAATTATCGTTGTTGACAAGATAGCAAGACTGCCCCCTAAATCCTCCCTGCCAGCTTCCATTACATTTTATTATCACAAAAACTCTCTGCAGTCATTGTGTTAGAACTGCTTGCAATTGTGTCCTGGCAATTTGTTGGCTCATAGGGGACTGGGATTAAAAAAAAAAACAATGAGCCGTTTCAATTGCATTTCAACAAAAAATGGGACACTGCTGTTTGCAGCTTCCTCCAAGCCAAATTTCAAGGGACAAAATTAGGTTGATATTCGAACACGGGCTGATGCTGACTAGTTTGTTCTGCTAGGCCCGGCCATTGGAGGAGTCTATGCTAGAAGAAGTGTCCTTCCAGACCAAGTTTGTTTCTAGAACTTTTGAGGAAACTAGCTTTGGAGTCAGACAGACCCCTTCAGTATGATCTTGGGTAAGTTATTTCACCTTTCTGGGCCTCGGGTTTTTGTTAAAATAAGGCATAATGATACAGGCTCATGCCAAGAGTATCTTGGGATTAAGTGAGATCTGACGTGAAAGCACTTAGCACAATGTCTGCACAGTGTGATCTCAGTAAATGGTGGCAATTATGATAGGTCCACATTATATCCATCGTAATACATTTATAGATGTCCTGGGTATCCTGAGTCAGGTCTGAATCTTTTCAGAATTCATGGATCCCCTGGAGGAGCTAAGAGCTTGCCCAGAGGTAGACCTGGTTGACTCCTTTTTCAGGTCTGGACTTCAAGTTCCAAAGAAACTCAGAAATAGGTAGAAAACAAAAGATTAAAGAAATCTTTTCATTGGTTCTCTGGAGCTAAGTCATGGGATTTTACCCTCTAGAGACAGTAGCCTTCTTTAATAATCTAGGTGTTATTCTGGGATTACTTAGAATGAATTCTCCTAAATCTTTAAAGACCCCAGATAAAGACTTTAGTATGTTTTCTATTGAGCATGATTGACTGAAGATTTTGATGGGGAATATTATTCCTAATGCTACACCAGAGGTACTCAAAATAGTAGTGACTCAGAGTGTGGCAGCTCACATCTGTAATCCCAGCATTTTGGAAAGCCAAGGCGGGAGCATCACTTGAGCCCAGGAATTGGAGACCAGCCTGGACAACATAGGGATACCTGTCTCTATAAAAAAGAGATATTTTCTTTTATATATTAAAAAAAAAAAAAACAACACGGGATAGCTTGTCCCTATAAAAAACTTTTAAAAAATTAGCCAGGTGTGGTGGTACACACCTGTAGTCCCAGCTACTCATGAGGCCGAAGCAGAAAGATCAGTTGAACCTGGGAGGTCGAGGCTTCAGTGAGCCGTGATTGCACCACTGCCCTCCAGCCTGGGCAACAGAGCAAGACCCTGTCTCCAAAAAATAAATAAATAAACAAATCAAAAGAAAAGAAAAATACTAAAATTAAAAAAACTAGTAGTGACTAAGACAAGATGAAATTTCATCTCACTCTCATATAGTAGTCACATAAGTGTCCAGGGCTGGCATAGTGGCTCCATAATCATTAGGAGCCCTAAGCTCCTCTGATCTTACTGCTTTTCTGTCTGTAACGTGAGACTTTCATCTCTTGGTCCAAGATGGCTGCTCCAGCTCTCACAATCCCAAGCAATGGGAATGGGGAGGGGAGGGAAATGCAGCGTGCGGCTATAACCCTTTCCTTTTAGGGCAAAACTTGAAAGTTCCCCCCAACACTTATTTTCATTCCATTGCCTGAACTTAGTTACACACCCACACCTGCCTACAAAGAATACTGAGAAATGTGATCATGATTTGGGATGGGCATGTACCCAGCTAAAAACTGGAGATTCTGTTAGTATTTGAGAGAAGGGAAAGATAGAAAGAAAAAGACAACAATCTTTGTCAACATTCACCATCCATGCAAGCCCCCTGCTGTCAGGGATGAATGAGGATCATCTCTCATGACAAAAGCTTCACTAGCTCACACACTTTCGGTGACTTTTTCATGATTGTATTTCCTATATTCAAAACTCTTCTGGCTGAAAACAGTGGCCATCCCAGTCATTGACTACCACATATGTTTGAAGGAATTTTTCTACATTAAAATCTTTTTAAGGCTGGGTGCAGTGGCTCATGCCTGAATTCCAGCACTTTGGGAGGCTGAGGCTGGAGGATTGCTTGAGCACAGGAGCTTGAGACCAACTTGGGCAACATAGTGAGACCTTTTTTTTAATCAAAAGAAAAAAAAAATCTTAAAAAAGTGGTTGTGAAAGTAAAATATAGAAAACATTTAATATAAAAAAGAAAGCTTCTCTATAGTCTCATCCATCCAGAGGTAAAACTGAAAACTGTTAGCATTTTGGTGTATGCTTTTCAAGTGATTTTATATTATTTCTCTTTATACATATGTAATATATACAGAATTATACCATATGAGCTATTTTAAAATTTCCTCGGTTGCTTAATATGTCAATTACATGTTTTCATTCCATCAGCTATTCTTTCTTTTCGTTTTTTTTTTTAAGAGACAGAGTTAGGGACTTGCTCTGTTGCCTAGGCTAGAGTACAGAGGCACAATTATAGCTCACTGCAGACTTCAACTTCTGGGTTCAAGCAATCTTCTCTTCTTGGCCTCCCAAAACACTGAAATTTTCAGACATCAGGTATTCTACAGCATCATTTTTCCTGATTTGTAAGGTATCATTTACATATGATAAAATTGGCCAATTTTAAGTGAAAAGTTTGATGACTTTGGGTAATGGTATACAATCTTGAGACCATCATCATAACAATATAAAGAACAGTTCCCGATTTTAAAAAGTTATCTGTGGCCGGGCGCAGAGGATCACACCTGTAATCTCAGCACTTTGGGAGGTCAACGTGGGCACATCAGGAGGTCAGGAATTCCAGAACAGTCTGGCCAACATGGTGAAGCCCCATCTCTACTAAAAATACAAAAATTAGCCAGGTGTGGTGGCGCACACCTGTAATCCTAGCTACTCAGGAGGCTGAGACAGGAGAATTGCTTGAACCTGGAAGGCGGAGGTTGCAGTGAGCCGAGATCTCACCACTGCATTCCAGCCTGAGTGACAGAGTGATACTCTGTCTCAGAAAAGAAAAAAATAAATACAAAAGAAGAAGTGCATTTTTAAATAAGGGCTCCCAAATTTGTCTCACTGAAGTATGCCTATTGATGTGTGAAAACTTCTGAACATATTTTCATAATGTGTCGCCTCTTTTATTTAATTGTTGTATTTATTATAACAGAGACAGGGTCTTGAACTCCTGGTCTCAAGCAATTCTCCTGCCTGGGCCTCCCAGAGTGCTGGGATTATAGGTGTTAATAATCCCACTGTACCAGCAAATTGCCTCTTTTAAAAGACTCTTTATAAAAGGTAAATGAAAAGCTTAAGTGATAAGGAAAATTGAATCTGCTAATTTTTGGCTTAGTTACTGTCCTGTTCTAAAAGTTAAAGAAAGAGCTGTCCTAGGAATTTGTATATAAAAAGGGTTTATAAAAGGTAGGCCCTCAGGTTAAGTAGATTTGTTTGTTTTTCAGAGCTGCCCATGCTGAGTTCACACATAGAGAATGCATTTTTCACCATATTCCTTGATGGGTTCCCTGCTAAACTCAGTCATTTTAACTAAAAAATAGAAGCTACATTTTTCATTCTTTTTTTTTTTTTTTTTTTTTTTTTTAGGGGTACGTGGGGGGAACATGCGGGTTCATTACATAGTTAAATGTGGGCCATGGTGATTAG
>NW_016820698.1:383729-420679 GCF_001698545.2 Rhinopithecus bieti | reverse complement strand
TNTTTTTTTTTTTTTTTTTGGAGACTGAGTCTTTCTTTCACCCAGGCTGGAGTGCAGTGGCGCAATCTTGGCTCATGGCAACCTCTGCCTCCCAGGTTCAAGCGATTCTCCTGCCTTAGCCTCCCAAGTAGCTGGGATTACAGGCACCACCACACCCAGTTAAATTTTGTTAAATTTTTTTTTTTTTTAGTAGAGAAAGGGTTTCACCATGTTGGCCAGGCTGGTCTTGAACTCCTGACCTCAGGTGATCCACCCACCTTGGCCTCTCACAGTGCTGGGATTACAGGCGTGAGCCACTGTGCCTGGCCAGAAGCTAAATTTTTTTTTTTTTTTTTTTTTTTGAGACAGAGTCTCACTCTGTCACAAGGCTGGAGTGCAGTGGCGCCATCTCGGCTCACTGCAACCTCCACCTCCCAGGTTCAAGCGATTCCCCAGCCTCAGCCTCCTGAGTAGCTGGGACTATAGGCACACACCACCACGCCCAGCTAATTTTTGTATTTTTGGTAGAGATGAAGTTTCACCATGTTGGCCAGGATGGTATCAATCTCTTGACCTCGTGATCTGCCCGCCTCAACCTCCCAAAGTGCTGGGATTACAGGCGTAAGCCACCCATCCAGCCAGAAGCTAAATTTTTAAAAAATAAACATACAGCCTTGAACCAGATGTGTCTCCAAAATATGCCTTTCTGGCATTTAGCTGGCTATTTTAAAGACTTTTGTTAAAAAGATTTATATCCGTAAAGGAAATCTCCTTTTGTAAGGATGTCTGCCTCTGTGCATCTGGAAAAAGGAGAGGGCTGAGACAAGTCTTCCCTTGGTTTAGGTGCTTCTCCTGGCCAAGGTGTCTCGAAATTGAGCTTTCACCTGTACTCTCTGGGTTTGGGCAAATGATGGTACAATATTTAGGCCTGAAGTCTGGCTTTCTGCTTTTTGTTGTTGTTTTTGTTGGTTTGTTTGCTCTTTTTTTTTTTTTTGAGACAGAGTCTCGCTCAGCTGCCCAGGCTGGAGTGCAGCAGTGTGATAGCAACTCACTGCAACCACCATCTCTCCGGTTCGAGTCTCCCATCTCACGTCTCAGCCTCCCAAGTAGCTGGGATTACGGGCACCCACCATCACGCGCAGTTAATTTTTGTATTTTAGTAGAGACAGGGTTTCACCATATCGGCCAGGCTGGTCTTCAACTTCTGACCTCAGTTGAACCCTGCCCCCACCTCAGCCTCCCAAAGTACAATGATTACAGGCATGAACCACTGCACCTGGCCACACTTTCTGCTTTTGAGATGTATGAATAAATTTTTTCTGCCTTGTTTCACCTAGAAGCGATCCATTTGAGGGTGCAGATTTAAGGCTGCTTAGTTGACAATTGTTTAGGGCAATGAAACAGTTAATTGGAAAACTGATGGTCAAAAAAGGAAGAACTGTATTAAAATTTAGAACAGAAGAAACAAATACAACAACTACAGAATGAGAATAAAATTACTAAGGTTATAAAAAAATACAGATTTAACAAGTTTTTTTTTTTTTTTTTTTTTTTTTTTTTTGAGACGGAGTCTCGCTCTGTCGCCCAGGCTGGGGTGCAGTGGCCGGATCTCCGCTCACTGGGGGCTCCGCCTCCGGGGTTTATGCCATTCTCTCGCCTCAGCCTCCCGAGTAGCTGGGACTACAGGCGCCCGCCATCTCACCCGGCTAATTTTTTTTTTTTTTTTTTTTTTTTTTTGTAGAGACGGGGTTTCACCGTGTTAGCCAGGATGGTCTCAATCTCCTGACCTCGTGATCCGCCCGTCTCGGCCTCCCAAAGTGCTGGGATTACAGGCTTGAGCCACCGCGCCCGCCCAGATTTAACAAGTTTTTTGTAAACTAGGACTAATGAATGACACTAATGACTTATTGACCCAATATCAGAAAATACTCTTTAAATGTCCTGAAGTCCCTTGGAAATGTAAATCTTGTCTGAAATGCTAACATCCAGCGAATTAGGTAAGCAGCATTCCAGCTGAAATCAGATCTGAAATAAGTTAAAACCCTTTAAATGCTCAAACTACCTGCTTTGGATTCCCTGTAGGATTAAAAAAAAAAAAAAAGGAATAGGCATAATGGTACATATCTGTAATCCCAGAATTTTGGGAGGCCAAGGTGGGAGAATTCATTGAGCCCAAGAGCTCGAGACCAGCCTGGGCAACATGGTGAAACTCCATTTCTACCAAAAATACAAAAAATTAGCCAGGCATGGTGGTGTACACCTGTAGTCCCAGCCACTTGGGAGGCTGAGGTGGAGGATCACCTGAACCCAGGAAGTCAATGCGGCAGTGAGCTGTGATTGTGCCACTGCACTCCATCCTGGGTGACAGGACAAGACGCTGTCTCAAAAAAAAAAAAAAAGAAAAGAAAAGAAAAAAGAAAAGAAAAAAGAAAGGCTCTCCACTCTAGGTTATTGTCTAGGATTTAGTCCTTCACCGTTGGAGCCTAAGTTCGATTCCTGTTCAAGGAACCAGTCCCACTTGTTTTAATTTATTCCTATGATTTATGTTACCTTGGCATTCCTTTCAATCTTCCTTTAAAATGCCCAGGCTTCTTGGAGAGGCTTGAGTTCTCCGAGTGTGCTAGAGATGTAAATATGCTACCTTGTTTTGTCTAAAATTCGCTAAGGGTTTCAGCCATGTGGAGCAGATAAGTTTCAGCCTATTCTGTTTGTAGAGATACAGTTTGAATCCAACTGACCCTTTAAACTAGTGAGTTTTACCTGATTCATGGCTAAAGTTTTAAAACTGCTATAAGACCCTTGTGTCTGTCTGTATTTTTGCATATACATGTGTATACATGTCTCTTTGTGTATTGTCTATAGTACAATTTGGGCTTATAAATAAAGGAGTACTCGTAAATTAATTAAATAAGCCAAATGCTTTTCAAGTCCACATGACTTAGTAATCTTTTGTTGGATGGGACAAGTCTAATGTTATTGGTTTGATGGGAATGACTGTTTCTTCTCAATTATCAGCAAAATGTGCATGTATTAAATTTAAAGTTCTTGATTTTATGATACTTGCCTGGTGTATAGTAATGTAAAATTGGTTGATAGGCCGGGCATGGTGACTCACGCCTATAATCCCAGCACTTTGAGAGGCCAAGGTGGTCAGATCACGAGGTCAAGAGATTGAGACCATCCTGGCCAACATGGTAAAACACTGTCTCTACTAAAATACAAAATTAGCTGGGCATGGGGGCACATGCCTGTAGTCCCAGCTACTCGGGAGGCTGAGGCAGGAGAATCGCTTGAATCCGGGAGGCGGAGGTTGCAGTGAGCCGAGATTGTGCCACTGCACTCTGGCCTGGTGACAGAGCAAGACTCCATCTCAAAAAAAAAAAAAAAAAAAAAACTGGTTGATAGAAAATTTAGCTTGGGATGGTAGCTAGATTTATCTAGAGTCTCATAAAGTTTTCCAAATATGATTGCTAAGAGTAAATGAATATAAAGGGTATAAAAGTTTATAAGTGAATTTCTGATAAGGTTATGTTTTGTAATATATTTACCTAGAAATATTTCTCAAATCTCTTTAGTAGCTCTACCCTTAGGGGTTTGCTAAGCTAAATTAAATGACAGAAGTTCATTGACGGGCTAGATCCTTTCCAGATAAGATGTAATGCTGAGACTAATCAGTCGCTGAATATGAGTTTAGACTCATATACTTTTGGCTTCTTATTTCAGAAGAACAAAAGTTATGAGGATCTGTTAGTAAAAATGTTCCTATTCCATATTAAAGAGTTGTTCTGTTGAAAAGCGTATGTCTCTGGACTTGTAAAATGTGTAGTCACGGATTGTTGGTACGTGATTGAAAGTAAGTTGCTTATTTTGGCCAAGCACAGTGACTCACACCTATAATCCCAGCACTATGGGAGGTAGAGGTGGGAGTATAGCTTGAGCCAGGGAGTTTGAGGCCAGCCTGGGCAACACAGTGAGACTCTGTCTCTGGAAAAAAAAAAAAAATTTCTTATTTCCTACGTATTCACTGAAAATTAGAGTGCTAAGCGTTAACACTGTAGTAAGTATACATAATGAAAACTACTATATATAAGACAAACAATTTAATGTAAAAAGTGTGTATAGGCTGGGCCCAGTGGCTCACGCCTGTAATCCTAGCACTTTGGGAGGCCGAGGTGGGTGGATCACCTGAGGTTTTCAGACCAGCCTGGCCAACATGGTGAAACCCCGTCTCTACTAAAAATACAAAAAATTAGCCGAGTGTGGTGGTGCGTGCCTGTAATCCCAGCTACTTGGGAGGCTGAGGCAGGAGAATCGCTTGAACCCAGGACCCAGAGGTTGCAGTGAGCTGAGATGGCGCTACCACCCTCCAGCCTAGGGGACACAGCAAGACTCTGTCTCACACACACACACACACACAAAGTGTGTATAAGGACAATAGGATGTGTTTTTGGTCAAAAAAAAAAAAAGGTTATAACTTCTTAACCACATGAAAATGTGGTTTTTGTTGAAGGGAAAGAAATTATGTCTAGTTTAGAGATTTTTAAAAGTTGCTTTAAATGGAAGGAAAAGAGATAGATAAAACTAACTGGAGGCCAGGCGCAGTGGCTCCTGTCTGTAATCCCAGCACTTTGGGAGGCCGAGGTATTGCAGATCACTTGAGATCAGGAGTTCAAGACCAGGCTGGTCAACATGGTGAAACTCTGTCTCTACTAAAAATACAAAAATTAGCCAGGTATGGTGGTGCGTGCCTGTAATACCACCTCCTCGGGAGGCTGAGGCAGGAGAATTTAGGCAGCAAAAATTATGATGAGCTGAGATTGTGCCATAGTACTCCAGCCTGGGCGGGACCTCTGGTTTAAAAAAAAAAAAAAAAAAAAAAAAAAAAAAAAAAACCAATGGATATGAAAGTAAAAAATAATAATGGGAAAAATGGTAAGGGTTATACAGTTTATAAAAAAAATCTTACACTTTGGTGTTCTACTGAATTGAAGCTTGGTTGGATTTGTTTATAAGGTTTTTTAACATTATCTTTTAGCGTTAAAAATATACTGAGGCAATGGTAAAATTTGTTTTCTCTTGGAACAAGATTTTTTTGTAGAATTATGGAAGATAGTAAATATTTGGTTTTACCTTTAAGCCAACTGCAAAAAATAGAAAATAAAAAGAAGAGAGACAGGATTCCATTTGTTTCATGCTGTCTTATTAGGTTTTGTTGTTGAAAAAAATTTGGAATCTCTTCCCTATTTCAAAGAGCAAAAGGTTTTTGGCTTTATTAAAAATCTTTGAAATTTAAAAATTTAAAATCTTTGATTATCGATTTTGCTATATGAATGACTATTATATTTTACAGTGACCTGTGAGTCTATTTTGATCATGTGTTTTAAATCTTTAATATTGACAAACTTTCCAAAATAAATTTAAAATTCTAAGTTCAGTCTTTTTAACCTCAAATAACTTTTTGAATATTAGGACCTGTAGAAGTCTAAGAGATCCATATTAGGCTTATTGGTATGTTAAAATCATATGCAAAACGTTGTCAAATAAAAAATGGTGTTTAATTTTCTTTGGGTTATATATTAGTTCGTTTTCACACTGCTGTAAAGATATACCTGAGACTGGATAATTTATAAAGGAAAGAGGTTTAATTGATTCACAGTTCCGAATGGCTGGGGAGGCTTAGATCACCCACTCACTGTTCTCAAAGACAGTGACCCTTTGCTCATTACAATAGTAAAAAATAAAAAACACCCCTGGGTGGAGATATAAGTAGCTAATGAGACATTTGAGGTATGAACAAGCATGTACAGCTACTGCACATGTGCACCCAGAGGACCACCCAGAACATGCTTACTAGCAACACCTCTTCCCACCTCCTTATGAATGGATCGTGTAAGGGAGTCTCCTTCGTGCCGGCCTCTGCTGTGTCATCCTTATGAGCAGCCCGCCCTGAAGCCTCTCCCTCTTAGGGTGTACTGTCTATTCTGTAGTTTCAAAATAGTCTTTCTCCTTTACGATAAATTGCTCTGTGCTGCACCTCCTTTGCTGTGTATATCCTGTATAAAATCTTTTATACTAAGAAGACAAGAACTGAGGTATCACAACAGCCAGTCAGATCCTGAGAGGACCTGAGACTGTCACTTCCACCACCTGCAGATCACCATTTTACTCTTCAAAAATTGCTTTTTTAAAAAAAAATTTTTTTTCAATAGTTTTGGGGGAACAGGTGGTTTTTGGCTACATGGATAAGTTTTTTAGTGGTGACTTCTGAGATTTCAGTGCACCCGTCACCTAAGCAGTGTACACTGTACCCAATGTGTAGCCTTTTATTCCTCACCCTGCTCCAGCCCTTCCCCCTGAGTCCCTAAAGTCCATTATCTCATTTTTATGTCTTTGCATCCTCATAACTTAGCTTATATGATAGCATATGATATTTGGTTTTCCATTGCTGAATTACTGTAGTTTAGAATAATGGTCTCCAACTCCATCCAGGTTGCTGTGAATTCCATTATTTCATTCCTTTTTATGACTGAGTAGTATATATACTCTCATATATATTTTCTTTATCCACTTGTTGATGGGCATTGCATTAGTCTGTTCTCACACTGCTAATAAAGACATACCCGAGACTGAGTAATTTATAAAGGAAAGAGGTTTCATTGACACACAGTTCCATATGGCTGGGGAGGCCTCACAGTCATGAAGAGCGAAGTCATGTCTTACATGGCAGCAGGCAAGAGAGCGTGTGCAGGGGAACTCCCATTTGTAAAGCCATCAGCTCTCGTGAAACTTACTACCATGAGAACAGTATGGGGGAAACTGCCTCCCCAATTCAATTATCTCCATGCCCTGCCCTTGACATGCGGGGATTATTACAATTCAAGGTGAGATTTGGGTGAGGACACAGACAAAGCATATCAGGCATTTAGGCTGGTCCCATATTTTTTCAGTTATGAGTTTTGCTGCTATAGACGTGTGCAGGCAAGTGTATTTTTCATGTAATGACTTCTTTTCCTCTGGGTAGATACTCAGTAGTGGGATTGCTGGGTCAAATGGTAGTTCTACTTTTAGTTCTTTAAGGAATCTCCACACTGTTTTCACTAGTGGTTGTACCAGTTTACATTCCCATCAGCAGTGTAAAAGTGTTCCCTTTTCACCACATCCATGCCAACATCTATTATTTTTTCATTTTTACATTATGGGCATTCTTGCAGGAGTAAGGTGGTGTCTCATTGTGGTTTTAATTTGCATTTCTCTGATAATTAGTGATGTTGAGCATTTTTTTCATCTGTTTTTTAGCCATTTGTACATTTTCTTTTGTGAATTGTCTATTTATGTCCTCTGCCCACTTTTTGATGGGATTATTTGCTTTTTTCTTGCTGATTTGTTGTCATTCTTCAAAAACTGTTGAGGCAAGACAGAGTTAAGGAGCATCGGAGGAAAGAGCAGAATAAGCACTTTGGTTTTTAGGCAAAAATCTATCCATTGTTTTTTGTTTATTTGTTTTTTCTAGAGACAAGGTCTAACTATGTTCCCCAGGCTGGTCTTCAACTCCTGGGCTCAAGCGATCCCCCCATCTTGCTAATCTATTGTTATTGTCAATTCTTATAAGTAAAGGCTCAGGGGACAATGAGAATTTTATTCAAATTATCTTTAGACAAACAGGTGTGTACTTTTTTTTCTTTCTTTTTCTTTGAAATGGAGCCTTGCTCTGTCACCCAGGCTAGAGTGCAGTGGCACAATCTCGGCTCACTGCAACCTCTGCCTCCTTGGTTCAAGCGATTCTCCTGCCTTAGCCTCCCAAGTAGCTGGGACTATAGGCGCATGCGACCACACCTGGCTCATTTTTGTATTTTCAGTAGAGACAGGGTTTCACCATGTTGGCCTGGCTGGTCTCAAACTCTTGACCTCAAGTGATCCAACTCGCCTCTGCCTCCCAAAGTACTGAGATTACAGGTATGAGCCACCACGCCTGGCCAAGGTGTGTACTTTCTTTGGGAAGATTCTGCCACACTTTCTTGCTATAGCCAGAGAATTACAGCGTGTATGTGTGTGTGAGAGAGCATTTGTGTGCCTGTACGAGGGTGAGAGTGTGTGTATGTGAGCATGAGTGGCTGTGTCTGAGAGCATATGTGTGTGTCAGTATGAGAGTGTGTGTGAGTGTGAGCGGAAGTGGGTCTGTGTGTGTGTATGAGAGTGTGTGTGAGAGGGAGTATATGTGTATGTGAGTGTGAGATTGTATGTGTGAGAGCGTATGTGTGTGAGTTTGAGAGTGGGTGTGAGAGTGAGTGAAAGGGGTTCTGTGTGTGTGTGTGTGTGCGTGAGAGAGAGAGAGAGAGAGAGAGAGAGAGAGAGAGAGAGAGAGAGAGAGAGAGCATGCAGTGAGGGGTGGGGGAACAGGAACCTGAGTTTGAGAACAAGATAAAAATAAACATAAAACTCATGGGATCATCCACTTTCATAGTGACCCAACTCACAGATGGTTTGAAAACGAGGCATTAATTCATTCCTAGTCTCATTAGGAGCCTCATTAATTTCTTTAGCAAACTTTGCTGTGTTCCTTCACTGTTCCCAGTTCCTAGATGCTGGCAATGCCAGGATATATGAATTACTGTCCTTGGCCCCTAGAGCCTCACAGTCTAGAAAGAAACACAGACGTGCAAATAATTGCAAGAGGTTCCTCCAGGCAGCTGAGTGCACCTTCTGCATACCTTTGATGTCTAATATTCAAGTCATATCCCAGCCCTTGGTCCCCACAAGCAGACAGAGCCAAGGATTCTTCAACCTCTTCTGTCCTGAGACCCCACCTGGGGCTTCCCTGATTCTCCGTCACCAAACTCACCTCCCAGTCTGTACTTTGGGCTTTTCCTCTCTCTGCAGGTATGAAGTGGTCTACTCTGTTGCAGCATCTTGTCTTGGGCTCTATTAGGGACTGAACCATGCCCCCACAACCAATCCTGAGTACCTCTGAATGTAACCCTATTTGGAGAAAAGATCTTTAAAGAGGTGATTAAGTCAAAATGAGGCCTTTAGGGTGGGGACCTAATCCAATATGACTGGTGTCCTTACAAAAAGAAGAGCCACCCGGGATGCATGCATGCACACACAGAAAATGCATGTGGGGACGTAGGGAGAAGGCGGCTGGCTGCAAGCCAAGGAGAGAGGTCTTGGGAGAGACCAACACTGCCAAAATCTTGATCTTGGACTTCTACCCTCCAGAACTGTGAGAAGGTAAATTTCTGTTGTTTAAGCCACTCAGTCTGTGATATTTTGTTATGGCAGCCAGAGCAAACTAATACAGCATCTAACTCAGTCTCTACATGTTAATAAAGCAGCCTTGTACCAATACATGCTCTGAGCCCTGTTACCCAACTGATTAGGGACAGAAGGAACAGGACTTAGTGACCGATCGAATGTGGTGGGCAGTGATGTGAGGACTCACAACGAGGTTCAGATTTGATTGAGCAGGGGCTGAACCCACCGCTGTTGAGGATGTGACCAGACACTGATAGAGTGCTGCTGTCTGACACTGCCTTTTCAGACTGCACACAATACCTTTCCCCATCAGACTAGATCAAGGTTTTCTCTATATGATTAGATGGATGAAAATGAATCATATGTGAGTGAACCCAGGTTCCCTCTCCCTCCTCCCAAAAAGGAGTTTGGCTTCATTTACTCAGTTCTTTTGTCCCCTAGTTCTCCAACCAGGTCTTTCCTTGCAGGATTGACTCCTTTTGGCTTTTCTGGCACAGACTTGGAAAACTGGAGAAGGAAAAGAAGTGAAGAAGTGCAAAGGCTAGAGCTAAGGGAAGTGTATTTTTTCCCCGGGAGGGTTGGTGAATGGCACAGAGGTCTCTGTCATCTTTAAATGAGTTTGTTGGGAAAGGAAAGAACATTTTTAAGAAGCACTTCTGTGGGTACATATCCCTTTGTGATATTCAAAAAGACCAAGAGCTTGAGATTTTTTGAAATTACTTTGATTGCTGAATGTGCTCCTTTGAAGGGAACACTGTTCTGAGATGGATCACTTGGATCATGGATTCAACTGGGTTACATTTGCATTATAGGCATGAGGATTCCCTTTGGACTGATTAGACCAAGAGACTTTTGGTTATAGGGCTTGAGACAATCCCCCTTCAGCTTCTCACATGTTAAACCTTCTTTCCATTTATATCCATGCCATCACAGCGTAGCAGACTCTAACTTGCTTGGCACCATCATCTATAAATCCACAAGTACAATCCCACATTAACCCAACTCCCTGGCACATGGTTCATGGTCTTATAACTCATAAGAGTTATAAATTCTTTGTTTTGTTGTGTTTTTTTGAGATGGAGTTACGCTCTTGTCACCCAGGCTGGAGTGCAATGGTGCGATCTTGGCTCACTGCAACATTCACCTTCCAGGTTCAAGCGATTCTCCTACCTCAGCCCCCTCAGTGACTGGGACTACAGGTACCTGCCACCATGCCTGGCTAATTTTTTGTATTTTTAGCAGAGATGGGTTTCACCATGTCGGCAAGGCTAGTCTTGAACTCCTGACCTCAGGTGATCTGCCTGCCTTGGCCTCCCAAAGTGCTGGGATTACAGACGTGAGCCACAGTGCCCAGCCTAAATTCTTACGTATAGTGTAACTTTCACAAGGATTCATATGCCTAGAAAAAACATCAGAAGAATATACCCCCAAATGCTAACAGTGGCTGCTAATAGTGTTGAGACTGTTTCCTTTTTCAATTTTCATCTGTATTTTCTAGATAGTCTATAATTCCCACATATATTACTTTTATAAAAAGGAAAAAATTATTTAAATGTTATTATAATTTTTTTAATATTAAAGGATAAAAGGAATCACAGAAATTACCAGGTATGTTTCGGTCTGATAACTGATAGATAACAATAGTAAGTAGACCAGGCACGGTGGCTCACGCCTGTAATCCCAGCACTTTGGGATGCCAAGGTGGGCAGATCACTTGAGGTCAGGAATTCAAGACCAGCCTGGCCAACGTGGTGAAACCCTGTCTCTACTGAAAACACAAAAATTAGCTGGGTTTGGTGGCAGGTGCCTGTAATCCCAGCTACTTGGGAGGCTGAGACAGGAGAATTGCTTGAACCTGGGATGCAGAGGTTGCAGTGAGCCGAGATCGCACCACTGCACTCCAACCTGGGAGACAGAGCAACTCTCTCAGCAACAACAACAACAAAAAACTAAGTAGCCCAGGTCTGCATTCTAACATAAGTTGACCATCATGATAGCACAACTTTACTATACACTTGTTAATGTCTTTTATTCCCAACCCTTTTGAAAATGTCACTGCACTCCATTTGCCTCTCTCTCCCCTTCCACTTGGGACCTCAGGGCATGTTTCAATGACTCATTCATTTAATTCCTGTCATGCAGAAATGCATCTTCTGCTAGGCAGCCCTTGAAGCCACCTCTTGTGTCACCCCATGCTCCCATAGCACAGCGCTCAGCAGATTGCATTGTAATGCCTGTTTGCCAGCTTCTTTCTCTCACTAAACAATAAACTGCTCAAGGGCAGGGACCATGTCCATGTTATTTCTCATGATAAATCCAACACCTGAGGCAGTGTCTGGTATAGTCCTGGGATCTATTGTTTGCAACTCAGACCCACTCTCCCCCTCCTCTGCTCTGCTCTGTGCCCGGGAAGCTGGCCCACAGTGACACCAACCGACTCCTTTGCCCTCTGGCTTTCAGGTGGGTTTGGCCCAGGTGCAGAGCAGGTTTTGTTGGGGTTTAAAGCTCACAGGTCTTCGGTGTTTTCTTAAGAAAATAAGATTATAGGCCAGGCACGGTGGTTCATGCCTGTAATCTCAACATTTGGGGAGCCCAAGGTGGGAGGATTGCTTGAAGCTGGGGTTTCAAGACCAGCCTGGCCAATGTAGTGAGACCCCATCTCTATTATAAAACTTATTTTTTTAAAAAAAATAAAAAGATTATAAACTTATGAATACAAAATAAGGTACAAAAGTAAATATTTTCAATAAGAAAAAAATACATCCTGAAAAATAGAATCATATTTTTTGTCAATGAACTTCCTGATATGCCTCTGTAATAATTTTCCCCTATATTTTGGTCTGAATTCTCTTGGGTGCCTCTTCATGTGACAACAGTTTTGTAATATTATCTACAATGAAGAGACTAGATAATTCAATTTTTCTTCTGGCACAGTGTACTATTTTTTAGAAGTTCTTTTACCTCATAGCCTATTACTGGTGACATCATTTACATTTCTAGTATTTTTGTCAAATTCAGGAAATACGTTGGCAATGTGTTTTGTTTTGTTTTGTTTTTCCCCTAAATGAGCTGTAAGGGTTGAAGAAATGTTCCGACTAGCTTCTGGAACTTTTCAACTTGATCCCTGAGCCCATTCCCTGTATACACATACACACACACACTCCACAGGACACAGTGACATCACAGGGTGACTCTGACCCTGCACAGAGGATGGTAGGCGTATTCCTGAAAATTTCTCCAATGGAAAGGCAAAGACACAGATAGGACTGTGAGCCACAGCCTTTCCCCCCAAATGCAAAGTAAGCATATCTCCAACTCAACTTGCCCTCAGCAGGATGCTTCAAATATCCATGATCATTTTCAGAACCACATGATACGGGAGAAGTCTGGTGGAGAGTGTGAAGAGATGGCAGACTTAACTAGCTGCAGTTGTGTTACATTTGGAGGCTGGGCATGGTGGCTCACACCTGTTATCCCAGAACTTTGGGAGGCCAACATGGGTAGATCACTTGAGGTCAGGAGTTCGAGATCAACCTGGGCAACATGCTGAACCCCATCTCTACAAAAAATACAAAAAAAGAAAAAAAATGGCTGGCTATGATGGTGTGCACTGGTGCTCCCAGCTACTGGGGAGACTGAGGAAGGTGAATTCCTTGAGCCTGAGAGGTGGAGGTTGCAGTGAACCGAGGTCATGCCATTGCACTCCAGCCTGGGTGATGGGAGTGAACCCCTGTCTTAAAAAAGAAAAAGAAAGAAAAAAGGTGTGTTACATTTGGACATTTTACAAAATCCCCATGATTATGTGAACATTGCTAGGGCCCACCCAGTGTCTTAGAAGGGAACAGTGTTCATGAAAGTTGCTGCTGGTTAACAGTCATTAGCTTCATGGCAAATCCACCTCTGGTTCTACCAGTGGGAAACATTAACAGCAGGTCAGAGAGAGAGAGGAGGATGAAGGTAGGATATTTACTTCCCTGGCTTCCTCCCTACAGGGTTGCTGCAAGCTGGCTAAGTCCTGCAACCAAGGTCACAGCTTCTGTGAGGTGGCCCTCTTCACAGAGGCCGCTACGCCCAAGTCCTAGTAACTGCTTTATCCTCTTGTCCATTGAGGCTTAGGGATGGCAATAGAGCCCACTACATTATTCCTTGTGGTTTCCCTATATGTTTCCTGAACCTTTTAAACGCTCTCTTTATTAAACTCTCCTCAAGCTCTTAACTGCTCCCTCTGTTTTCTCTAGGGTTTTTGACTGATAAAGGTATATAGGAGGTTCTGAAATGTTATTGAGTGAATGAATAAATTAGCACTAGAAAAAGCATGGACTTTGGAAGAGGATCAGAATTTAAAACCAGCCTAGAAGGGTGGAGTCGGGGGAACCAACCTGTTTCCCACCACCTCCATCGACCTCTTGTGGCATCCTGATGTTCAGAAGGAGAAGAACATTCTAGAAGGAGAACAAAATTCTATCAGCAAGAAGTACAATACACTTGTGCCAAAGGTGTGCACAATCAGCCAAGTGACCTGAGAAATGCAAGTCCTGGCTCTATTGAGGTCATCAAGGAGAAAGCAAGCCAGCTAGCCAGCCAGGAACCTGTCTCAAAGTAAACATGTGGCTTGTGACCTTGAGGATGTAAGTATGTTTATTGTTGGAGCTGTTGCTTTCTCCCTGTCTCTCACCAGCCCTCAAAAGACCTGTTTAAGTTTTCTGTAAGAGGATATATCTCATGAGCAGATGCAAATGTGCTTCTTTATTCCTCTCTGGCTAACAACAATCAAAGTTCCAGTCATGAATATTCGCCTTCTCAGGCTACTCTGTCAGAGATTTTTCTGGCAGGGAGTGGTGGTTCACACCTGTCATCCTAGCACTTTGGGAGGTGGAGGTGGGCAGGAGTTTTGAGGTCAGGAGTTCGAGACCAGCCTGGACAACATGGTGAAACCTTGTCTCTACTAAAAATACAAAAATTAACCAGGCGTGGTGGCGTGGGCCTGTGATTTCTGCTCCTCAGGAGGCTGAGGCAGGAGAATCGCTTGAACCTGAGAGATGGAGGTTGCAGTGTTGCAAGATCACACCACTGCACTCCAGCCTGGGCAACAGAGTGAGACTCCATCTCAAAAAAAAAAAAGAGAGAGAGATTTTTCTTAAAGCTGTGAGCCATAAGGTTGGGCACGATGGCTCATGTCTGTAATCCCAGCACATTGGGAGGCCAAGGTGGGAGGACTGCTTGAGCCCAGAAGTTCAAGACTAGACTGGACAACATGGTGAGACCCTGTCTCTACAAAAAAAAAAAAAAAAAAAAAAAGCCAGGCATGGTGGTGCTCTCCTGTAGCCCTAGCTACTTGAGAGGGTGAGGCAAGAAGATTGCTTGAGCCCTTGAAGTTGAGGCTGCGGTGAGCTGTGATCATGCCACTGCACTCTAGCCTGGGCGACAGTGAACTTGTCTCAAAAAAAAAAAAAAAAAGGCTGTGAGCCATGTTGTTTAGAGTCTCTCAAGAGAGACTGTTTTTTTCTGGTCTTCATTCTTGGTGTCAAAGGCAACAAAATATTATACCAAAATACATTCCCATGCTCGAACATTTCCAGCAGAATATAACTTGTCTCAAAATGAGAACCAGAAATGATGCTTATGTCATCAAGTCAGTGATTGCTATTGCAAAAAATATGACAGTCTGATTTGAAGAAATGCTGATCTGCTATTAAGGGGAAGGGTGCTATTTTAACATAGTTTATTTATTTAGAGAAAAATCTCATAGGTTGGCAGCTTCACATTTGTCTATTAACCCTGCTTCCCGCATACTTCCATTTTGATGTCTAGTACTGATAATGCAGATTTCTTTCAATGCTATCATATTAATATTTCCCAGCCCAGTTAACTTACATGTCGACAATAAACCTTGACAGCAGGTGAGGAATATATTGGCTTTCTGGCCAATGTGCTGAGCTTTGTGAAAAATGCCTCTTTGAGGGTTATGTGCTTTGAGTTCTGTTTATGGTTATGGAAATAGAGTTTCCTCATTCAATTATCATTCACTCAAAGTCTCTCAATTTATTCTCTCTTATGATTAATGGCATACATAATGGAAAATGTGAAGTTACAGCTATAATCAGGATTATAAAACAGCAAAAGGTTCTCTGGCCTGCCCAGAAACCAAACCTATGACAATCGTGTGACTAGCCCCATGTGTTGACCACAGGTTTATGGACACCTCTTAAAAAAGGACTATTGATATGAATGTGATCTTTTTATTGCAGCAAGGGACAGATCCTTTCATCTACTGAAAATAGTGCTCTAAAGTATATGAGTTATTTCACTCATTAAAGATAACTGGGCCAGGCGCAGTGGCTCAAGCCTGTAATCCCAGCACTTTGGGAGGCCGAGACGGGCGGATCACGAGGTCAGAGATCGAGACCATCCTGGCTAATACGGTGAAACCCCGTCTCTACTAAAAAATACAAAAAAACTAGCTGGGTGAGGTGGCGGGCGCCTGTAGTCCCAGATACTCGGGAGGCTGAGGCAAAAGAATGGCGTGAACCCAGGAGGCGGAGCTTGCGGTGAGCTGAGATCCCGCCATTGCACTCCAGCCTGGGCGACAGAGCGAGACTCCGTCTCAAAAAAAAAAAAAAAAAACTGAACATGAATTCCTCAGATAGAAACATTTCCAGTTGTAGTAGGTTGGCGCAAAAGTAATTACGGTTTTCTCCATACTTTCAATGGCAAAACATGAGAGAGGTAAGAACCGATGACACCTATGTTGATATGTTCTGGAAATTATTGCTCAGGAAGATATATGTAAACCAATAAATAACTTAACTCTTAGTAATTTGCTTCAGGAGATTCCTGCAAACTTGCTTATCTAGGAAAATAGTTTGCTCATGTGAGAAACCAACTCTCCTATCAGAAATGGATTGCTCACCTGAGAAAAAACCTTGTGGATCACATCAAAAGCCTTCCCTCACTGGGTCCGTCAATACTACACTATTATGTCATCAACTATGCCTGGCATCAATCAGTTCTCTGTAGTGAAAAATCAGCCTACTGCCACTTGAGCCTGACCCCAAGTTTTATAAATAGCTTTTCTTGAAATCCTCCTTCTGAGACAGTATCTGTCAAGGTGGTGTTTTCCTTCACTACAGTGAGTCTAACAAAATTAGCTTTGGGGGAGTTGACAGTCAACAGAAGGGAGGAAATAACTAATATTTATTGACTGTAGGTGTAGCTTCTCATTGTATATCAAACTGTTATATTTTATTGTCCAATTCCATTGCTAATTTGTATTGAACACATTAAATATATTTGGTATAAGTCCATGTTAAGTTACACTATGACTTCGGCTGGGAAAAGTAAAGTCTTTATCTTGTTGTTCTGAACTCTAAGATTCATAGAGAAAAGCAGTAGACATTTGAAGCTTTCTTTACTCTTAGTTAACAATGGTGAAATTTTAAGGCCTTAACGAAGCTTCCACTTTTCATCCTTCATGTGCATCTGGCGCCTACAAATGTAGTGTTAACAGAAGTGGGTGCGGAAAATCCTTCCTTTCCACCTTCCCATTCTGCCCAACTCCTACCGCCCTGAGGTTAGCTTCTATGGCCATTACCTGTGCTCAAACAGCTTTATGACTCCATAATTCTTTGCACAACCCTGGTATTATGAGTTGAATTTTGTCCCTTCCCCTCCCGCAAAGACATATTGAAGTCCTAACCCCCACTACTTCAGAATGTGACCTTATCTGGAAGTGGGGTCAAGTCAACTTAAAATGAAGTCGGCAGAGTTGGGTCCTAATCCAATATAACTAGTATCCTTTTAAACAGGGGAAATTTGGGTACGGAGACAGACATGCACAAAGGGAAGATGTTGTGAAGACACACAGAGAGAAGACAGCCATGGGACTAGAGTGATGCCTCTATAAGCCCAGCAATGTCAAGGATTATGGGCAAACACCAGGAGCTAAAAGAGGCAAGGAAGTATTCTCCCCTGGAGCCATCAGAAAGAGCAAATGGCTTGGGCAACACCATGATTTCAGACTTCTAGCCTCCAGAAATGTGAGTCAACAAATTTCCTTTTTTGAAGTCATTCTGTTTTGTTACTGTATTTGTTTTGTTATGGTAGCCCCAAAACAAATATATCCATAGTCAACATTTTAAAGGAAAGACTGATTACATAAAACGTTTCATTATGTTTTATCATATATGTAATTCACCTTAAATTGCTACTTAATGTGGTTCAAGGCAATTGTATTAGTCCATTCTTACACTGCTATAAAGATACTTTCTGAGACTGGGTGATTTATGAACAAAAGGAGTTTAATTGACTCACGGTTCCTTATGGCTGGGGGAGCCTCAGAAGACTAACAATCATGGTGGAAGCCAAAGGGGGAGCAGGCACCTCTTCACAAGATGACAGGAAAGAGGAGAGAGAGAGCAACAGAGGCTCTGCCAAACACTATAAAACCATCAGATCTCGTGAGAACTCCCTCATTATCATGAAAACAACATGGGGGAAACTGCCACCATGATCCAATCACCTCCCACCAGATCCCCCACTTGACACATGGGAGTCACAATTCAAGATGAGATTTGGGTGGTGACAGAGCCAAACCATATCAGTGATATTATTACTGGATATCCATTATAACTCTTTATAACTCTTTTTTTTTCTTTATAACTTGTTTTGAAATAAGTTATCTTTTCCTGAAATATGACTTTGGGACCTGGATCTACTCTGGGCTGGGTGCTTCACATATACGACTTAAATTGTTGAAGTAGTTATCAATAACCTTTTCTGAAGATGGGGAAATAATTTCTAAAATGTTAACTTGCCCAAGATCATAGGACTAATAAATAATGAAGTTAGTTATGTGAACTAACTGTCCTCTTAAAATAAAGTCCACCTTTCAAATCTGCAATTTCATTATTAAAGGCACTAATTATAAGCATTAACTTACACTAAGAAATCATCACAAGATCGATCAATGCCCAAGGTGAGAAACAGAACAGGCTGCTTTGAACAAATAAGATGGTAATGTCCAAAACCTTTTCTTTAACTTTTCAAAGAATAGTATGTATAAATATTTAATCAAGAAAGATTAGGTTCAAATCTAGTGAGACCTCCTACACATCAGATCTTGTAGTAGGCACTGTCATAGATAATAACTTTTCAATACTCATACCAGCAAAAAAATCTATTAGTATGTATTAAGATTATAAAGTATTCATATTAGGCCGGGTGCCATGGCTCACGCCTGTAATTCCAGCACTTTGGGAGGCCTAGGTGGGCGGATCACTTGAGGTCAGGAGTTTGAGACCAGCCTGCACAACGTGGTGAAACACCTGTCTCTACTAAAAGTACAACAATTAGCTAGTGGTGTGCCCCTGTAATCCCAGCTACTCTGGAGGCTGAGGCAGGAGAACTGTTTGAACCCAGGAAGTAGAGGCTGCAGTGAGCCAACATCATGCCACTGCACTCCAGCCTGGGTGGCAGGGCAAGACTCCATCTCAAAATCAATCAATAAATAATAAAGTATTCATATTAAAACAACACAAATATACCTTACTGACAAGCAGGGATACCTTGGAATTCTCCACCCTCCCTCATGTAGTCCTAGAGATGGATTTGATAAAATGTTTAAAATGTTCTGTGATGGACTTCTTTTTATACTTTTACTTAGTACCTTGAGAACTCAGTGTTTCTCAAGATTTGACTTACTGTACAAGAGTGTACATGGTGTACCATGCATACTATACTTTGTGAGTCATTTAAGGGATTTTCAAAAAATCATTTTAATTACACAGAATTTTTGCCTTTGTGAACACCCCTGGTTTAATGTGCAATTTCATAACAGTTGCTATGATTCAGTTCCGAATTTTGCTCTGGATTTTCAGTATCCAGTATTAGAAGAACAACATAATCATAAAAAGTCCTGGACTAGCATATGTAAAGGCTAATTTTGAAGAGCTCAGAAGGGGAACTGGTGCTCTTAGCAGCTAGTGTGGACTCACTGGGGAAAAACGTCCTCTACCTAAACTTTACTAGTTTGATTAGGAGACAGGTTCTTTTGATTGAATTTTTGCAAAGCAGTTGGAAGAGGATCTCACAATGTTCTTAGGACAAAAGTTGAAGTGTGAGCTGACTGATCACAATGTGAATCTATCATATGTTGAAGCCCCCTAACTAACGTGGACACTGGGGACAGGTTGAAAGACTCTATCCTGACCTCCTTAGAATTATGAAGAGCATAAATTTGTCACATTTGCAGATAATGTCGAACTGGAAGGAATAGCATGCCCTGCATAATAGAATTGAAATCTGAGAATAACTCAATAAGTTAGAAATACAAGTCAAATCTAACACCATAAAATATACTAATGGTGAATATAAATTTTGTTCTAAGATCTTTAGTCCGACTACATAAGTAAAGGAAGATGAAAGGGTGGAAAAGATTCATGTTTTTTAGTTGGCTCCCTCCCAAGCAGGAAGAACATAGAAGTTGATGCAAAAGTGAACTACCTTAGAGATAACCCAGATGATGGAAATAATAATCTGAGATCTCTGGTTTTTCACAAGCTACCCCTTGACCAGTGGTGTCATCTGGGGCAATGAAGTCTAATAGAAACATTGATAAACTGGAGCATACTCAAAGGAGAGCATCTAAAACGTGAGAACTCTTAAAGTTCTGTCCCATGAGGACTCAACTGGAGATGCTTCATGTGGATGAGAAAAGAGTTACAGGAGATATGACAGCTGTCTTCAAATATTTGTATGGCTGCCATTAGGAAGAAGCATTCAAATCCATTGGTGTAGCTCCCACAGGGCAGAACCAGCAACCAGAGGCGTGAGTTAGAGGAAGGATGATTCAAATTCAAAATAAAAACATCTTTCTGGACCTGCTGAAAATGGGATAGTCTGTCTCCTTTCCCTGAAGATTTTCAAGCAAGTATGAATGGCCCCTGATTGAGACTCACAATGCCTACTCAATATCCATCCTCTACTTTCCTTCTTTCTAACTATATCTAATTTTACTTAGAGGTGAACGGACGACCCAGTTCTAACCTTCGATCTTAGGTCTTAGAGAAATTCCCTGCTGGGGCATTTGGATAAGCTTTTGATTTCCTGATAAGAAGGGACAGATATAGCTGGTGGCCACCCTCTCCCTTATTCTGCCTGGAATGCAGATGGGATGCTAAGAGTTATGGAAGCCATCTGAAAACCAGAAGTTAAAGCCAAGAAAATCAAGGAGAAATAGTTCTGATATCACTGAGCTGCTAAACCAAAGCCAGCAACTGCTTACCTACAGACACCTTGCTGTGTTAGAAAAATACATTTTTGTTTGTTTAAGCTACTGCAGTCAGATATTCTATTATTTGGGCCTGGCATGGTGGTTCACACCTGTAATCCCAGCATTTTGGGAGGCCGAGGTGTACAGATCACTTGAGGCCAAGAGTTTAAGACCAGCCTGGCCAACATGGTGAAAATCTGTCTCTACTGAAAAAACAAAAAATAGCCAGGTGTGGTGGTGCGTGCCTGTAATCTCAGCTACACGGGTGGCTGAAGCATGAGGATCACTTGATCCTGGGAGGCGGAGGTTGCAGTGAGCTGATATTCCACCACTGCACTCCAGCCTGGGCAACAGAACAAGACCCTGTCTCACAAAAAGATATTCTGTTATTTGCAGCTAATTGCATTCCTAACTTATCCAGGAAAAGTGGAATACAAAGAGCAATGGCAGCAGATTAGATTCACTCCAGAGTCCTTCCAACCTGGAGATTCTTTTAGTCCACAATCTAAGTTAATGTTCTTAAACTTTTCTACATTTAACCCATAAGTATCCTTCTAAATACTTACTGTATAGATGACAGTATACTAAGAGTACTGAACACTCCCTTATATGTGTATAGTATCAAAGCCTCTTACTTTTTGTTGAGAGTCAATAGTATACTGGAATAAATCACACATTGATGTCATTGTAAGGAAAGACGATTTTACTTTGGAATGAGTTTTGCTTAGCAATTCTAATACAATTTTGTAGTTGATGACCATTGTTTCAGACCTAGATCCATTTGTTCAAAGAACTTGTGTCCTTTAGCCCAGGGCCCGTGAAGAGAATTTTGCGGATTTCCAATAGGTCAACATCTAGGTCAACATTTAGGTCAACATCTCCCCTTCCCTCTAGCACACACACGGTGTAAGAGAGATAATGATACTCTGAAACTACTCGGGAGACTGTCCTGGGAAAGCAGAGTATGTCCCCAAGCTAAAGAAAAACCTGTGGTCATTGCCCTGCTTTTGAACATGGGGAAGAGTATCGGGGGAAGTCTCAACCCCAGCACTTTAGATGGAGGTCTCCACTGAATAGCTTCCTCTGAGACGGGCATCTCCTTTCTGTGCAGTTATCCTAGCACAATCCTGGTTGGGTGAAGGTCTGGAGCCCTCAGATTGAGGGTCGCTCTCCTGAACACCAACATAACCTCAGAGACAAGGTGGACAGTGGCCTAGGTACAAGGGTTCTACGGCTGACCCTGGCATCCCTGCTTGGATACCTTACCATCTTGCAGAGGTGCTGCAGCAAACCCAGTCTAGAAGGGTGGAGACAAAGCTCAAGCCAACTATGACCACAAGTGGAGGTGGACCCCATCCTGGTTCCTTGGTGGTGTCCAAAGGCAACAACACAAACAGAAGATGGGTGAGTGGAGGGATCAGTTATCCTGAGGACTCCATCCTGATTTGCCAAGAGCTATGGTTTCCCAGGCAATTTGGAGGAGGGCTAGAAACCACATCCCCCTAGGAGATGGGAGAAAACCTCTTGAAACATAGCTGGGAAGTCCAGTTCACATTCCAGAAACTTTTGTTGTAGGCTTGAGCTGAATAAAGCTTCCATTGTAACCAAGGTCTGAGATTTCTCACCAACAGTGGAGGCAGGAGTGGCCTCAGAAATTAGGACATTGCACATCAGGCCATTTAATAAATATTTTTCAAAATGTGAACTGCAACCCATTAATGAGTCATGAAATCAACACAGTGCATCTGTAACAGCATTTTTTAAAAATGAGATAGTAAAATAAAATAGGTTAGAAAGAAAAAATCAGACTGCATTCCCTGTAGTAGAGGTAATTAATGTGAAACTTCTATTACCATATGTGTGTGTGTGTATGTGTGTGTGTGTGTACGTGTGTGTGTGTGTTTTGCAGATTTTTTTTTTTTAACGGAGTCTCACTCCATTGCCCAGACTGGAGTGCAGTGGTGTGATCTCAGCTTACTGCAACATCTACCTCCCAGGTTGAAGAGATTCTCGTGCCTCAGCCTCCCAAGTAGCTGGGATTACAGGCGCCACCACATCAGCTAATTTTTGTATTTTTAGTAGATACAGGGTTTCACCATGTTGGCCAGGCTGGTCTCGAACTCCTGACCTCCAGTGATCTGCCAGTCTCAGCCTCCCAAAGTGCTGGGATTACAGATGTGAGCCACCGCACCTGGTCTATTCCAGATTTTGATGTAAAATATATTTCTTACTGTGAGTAAGGGTAAAAAATCTTTGAAAGCCATGGATTCTCACTGCTTAGATAAGCACTTAATTTGCATGACATAGTCTTCAGGACATTTTGTAGCCTGTTTCATTTTATGACTAAACTATCAGGAAGCAAAGTGATCCAGGGCATTGACTGACATTAATTAAGCAAATGTCTCCTAGTTTGAGGAGGATGACATGTTCTGGTTTTCTGTAGCTCTTTTGACACATTCAAATATTCCTCCTTTATTCAAGGAGAGGATTGTTTGCTCTTTTGCTGTTCTTATTTCTGTCTTTCTCATTATTAGCGACATTATGTTAGTGAAATAATGTCCCGGGACATTGTTTACCTAAATTTTCATAATTTTGATCATTGGTTCCAACATTTCTCCTTTGCATGTGATATCACTTCACATCCACTAGGATGGCTATGATCATAAAGACGTAAGTGTTAGCCAGAATGTGGGGAGATTGGAAACCTCATACACTGCTGTTGGGAAAATAAAATGGTGCAATCATTATGGAAAATAGTCTAGTAGTTCTTCAAAAGGTTGAACATGAAGTTACCATATGACCCAGCAATTCCGTTCCTAGGTATATACCCAAGAGAAATGAATACATATATCTATACAAAACTTGTACACAAATGTTCACAGCAGCATTATTTATAATAGCTCAAAGATGGAAGCAATCCAGATATTTATCAACTGATTAATGGATAGACAACTGTGATATATCCATGCAATAGAATCTTATTTAGTCATAAAATGGAATGAAGTTCTGACACATACTACAACATGAACAAATTTCTAAAACACAATGCTAAGTGAAAGAAGCCAGACACAAAATGTCACAAATTGTAAGATTCCACTTTTATGAAATGCCCAGAATAGGCAAAATCTTTAGAGATAACAGTAGGTTAGTGGTTGCCAGGGACTGGGGAGAAGAGAGGGCAAAGGGAGTTGTCTGGAAATGGAAAATGACTGGTAATGTGTTTCTTTGGGGGATGATTAAGATGTTCCAAAGTTGATTGTGCTGATGGTTGCATAGCTCTGTGAACATACTAAAAACCACAGAATTCCTCACTTTAAATGGATGAATTATACGGTATGGCAATTATATTTCAATAAAGCTACAGTTTTGAAGAAGCACAGGTAGACAGATGGACTCTCAAACAAGAGTCAGGACTTTTTGGGATGATAGAAAGTTTCTACATCTTGATTGTGGTGGTGATTAACAGGTCTATCAATTTGTCAAGCCTCACTGGAATGTCTATAAATTAGTCCTCAATAAAGTTAATGCTGGGGCTGTGTTTGCCCCAACTTACACACCTGCAGCTTCAATTCTCCTAGAGGTTCAAGATGCTCCTCATATCATGGATATGCATGGATGTGGGTCACTAGCCCTGTTGCTCCCAGGATTCCCTAAATTTAGCTGATTCTTTCTCTCTTTCTCTGAAATGAATCCGGAATGTCCAGAATCCAGAGAAGTAGGCCTGGATGGGGCTGAAAACCTGCTATGAAGCTGGCAGAAGCCCCTTTTACCTTTTCATAAGGAAGGACACTGACCCTGTGTGTGATGTGTGTGACATCCTAATGCTTGCTCAGCAGCAAGGCTCAGCTGAGAGGACTCAGAAGTGGGCAGGAGATTCTAACTCATGCCTTCACCAACCTTCGGCTTCAGTCAGGTGCTTGATATCTGACTTGACACCCCACTGACTTCCCACCATCCAGTGTCACATTCTTTCCCCACAGGATCATATCCCAGTTGTTTAGCCTTAGGCTTCATAGTGCGGCACTCCCTCAGGTTCCTTGACTAGATTACTTTCTTCCATTTATTCACATGGGGACCTCAGTAAACAGAGGTGAACTCTGCTTGGGTGACCAAGAATTCCAATTCCTGAGCCTCTAGGAAGCTGCTGGAACAGAGCCAGAACAGTTGTTTCAAGGCGCTACCAATCACGGCTGCATCTTCTAAACTTTCCTAGGAAGCAAGAGCCTTGAGTAGCTGGGATTTTTTTTTTTTTTTTTTTTTGAGACAGGGTCTCACTCTGTCACCCAGGCTGGAGTGCAATGGCACAAACACAGCTCACTGCGGCTTTGACCTCCTGGGCTCAAGAGATCCTCCCACGTCACCCTCAGCCTCCCAAGTAGCTGGGACCATGGGCAAGAACCACATGCCTGGCTAATTCATAAAAAAACAAAATTTGTAGAGACAGGATCTCATTATGTTGCCCAGGCATATAATGGGCTCAATGGGCTCAAGTAATCCTCTGGCCTCGGCCTCCTAAAGTGTTGGGATTACAGGCGTGAGCGACCATGTTCAGCAGAGTAGCTGTTTTCCATAATAATTATTCATATTTGTAGAATGCTGACAAGGTATCTGGGACTTACAAGTATTATTTTATATAATCTTCACAATAATTTTATTGGTATGGTATTATTTTCCTTATGTTACAAATGAAGATTAGGCTTCAAAAGTTTAAGTAACCTGTCAAAGGTCGCATCACTGGAACATTTTAAAGCAGGGATGCAATGGTAAAGGCATCAGTCAGAGCTCAGAATCCTGTTCCAATTGGGATATACACATGAACTTCACAAATGAATGAAAGGAAGATACTCTTGTGAAGTATGAATTCATCTCCTAGAAACTTTATTTCCCTGGGGGCTTCTCACCCACTGAAACAGGACATTTCAGGACTTTAGGTAAAAGGCAAATATTCAGTAAAGCAACTCAGTTACGTCTCAGATTGGAATCAAATTTTAAAACCTGCATCAAATGCAACAACACCATTGGCTTGACTGTCAGACTCAAGACAGCATGTAGGAGTGAGAGCAAGGATTACTAACTTAGTTACTAAAGTTATGTATCAAGAACTAAGCCTGGACAATGGAGTTTCTTCCTTAAAAATAAAAAAGAAGTCCTTTCACTTTTTAAAACTTTAAAAACCAATATGTCATTGTTTTTCACTTTTCACGGCTAGGAGAATATGATGAAGGGAAACTGAAACTCACATCTGGCAGGTAGAAGAAGAGAGCAAAAGGAAAAGCAGAGAAGTTTAAACAAGGATTTCTACCTGCTGCTGCCTGGGGGCCACTGTGTGTGTGTGTGTGTGTGTGTGTGTGTGTGTGTGTGTGTGTGTGTTGAGTGACAGGAGAAAGAAAGACAGAAGGACTTAGCTAGATTTGGGGAAGCCAGAGCATCTTGGGCCCTCAGGAGAACTGAAGCTGTAGGTTTGTAAGTTGGGACTGTGTAACTCAGCATGAGATAATGGTGGGCAGGTGCCATGAGAAGCCGGGGACTAGGTAAGCCTGAAGCAGTGGTCCTCTTCCCCAAAACCTGACACACACAGGAATGAGACCTCCTCCTATGCCTGGAAGGGAGGGCGTGGCCGTTCTGAGAGTGCAGTGGACCAGCAGGGGCCTGGATCACCAGCAGGGGCTGGGTCGGCAGATGGGGATCCCAAGACCAGGGATACCAGCACCACAGGTGCTGAAACCACCAGCTAGAGGAACTAGCGGATCTTCCTGAAAGCCATGGGATCAGGAACATCTCAGCTCTCAAGCAGACCAGGAAGGAGACCAGTCCCTCTGTGGAGATCAGTGTGGATCCAGCAGACAAGCATGGGCTGTCATCCACCCCAGGGTCCTGTAAACCAGCCGTCCCCAGCTTTTAGGCAACAGGGACTGGTTTCGTGGAAAACAATTTTTCCACAGACGGTGGCAGGGGAATGGCTTCGGGATGAAACTTGCTCCACCTCAGTTCATCAGGCATTAGACTCTCATAAGGAGTACGCAACCTAGATCCCTCAGGTGCACAGTTCACAATAGTGTTGGCCTCCCATGAGAATCTAGTGCTGGCACTGATCTGACAGGACCAGAGCTCAGGAGGTAATGCTCACTTGCCCATCACTCACCTTCTGCTGTGCAGCCCGGTTCCTAACAGGCCATGGACCAGTCTTGTCCGAGGCCCAGGGGTTGGGGACCCCTGCTATAAACCACATATACCCCAGTAACCCCAGAGGCCATGTTGGAAAGGAGCGGGCAGAAGGAGAAGAGGAAAAGACCTCAAGAGACCCAGCATTTGTCTAAAGGAACTGTTTAAATAATGGAATTGGAATAAACTGGTCTGAATCTTAGGTGTTTCCTCTGCTGTGGCCCCAGATGTGTCCCCTGAAAAATCCATACGCCAAGCTACCTCAGAACGTGACTATATTTAGGCCAGGCATGGTGGCTCATGCCTGTAATCCCAGCACTTTGGGAGGCCGAGGTGGGAGGATCACCTGAGGTCAGGAGTTGGAGACTAGTCTGGTCAACATGGAGAAACACCGTCTCCACTAAAAATACAGAAATTAGCCCGGTGTGGTGGCGCATGCCTGTAATCCCAACTACTTGGGAGGCTGAGGTAGGAGAATCACTTGAACTCAGGAGGTGGAGGCTGCAGTGAGCCGAGATGGCACCATTGCACTCCGGCCTGGGAGACAGAGTGCGGCTCCATCTAAAAAAAAAAAAAAGAATGCAACTATATTTAGAGATAGGGCCTTTAAAGACATGGCCCTTAAAGACTTTCACTTAAAGCTTAAGTGACAATGAGGTCTTTAGTGTGGGCTTTTATCCAGTCTGACTGGTGTCTTTATGAGAAGAGGAAATTCAGTCACACAAAGAGATAGCAGGGACGTGTGGATGCAGAGGAGAGATCATGTGGGGACATAGCGAGAAGGCAGTCACGTGCAAGTCAAGGTGAGAGGTCTCAGGAGAAACCAGACCTGTTGATACATTGACCTTGGACTTCCAGCATCCAGAACTGTAAGAAAATAAAAATCTGTTGTTTAAGCCTCCCAGAATAAATACACTCCATCCCCACCTCTAGCCTCCCCCACGTAAATGTCCCCAATAGGATGGGGTCTTGAGGAAAATCAAACCATTTAATAGGAATATAAAGAAGCTATATTTTTTGAGCTTGCTCAAATCATTTGGAAAACAAATGTTTTAGAACTTTAAAGGAACAACTTTACTTACAAATAATCTACTTTCATGTATCTAGTCATGTGAAGAAGAAGAAAATCTTTACTTACTATCCCTAGATGTATTCAAAAGCAAAAAACACCCAACCTGTATTTCTTTAACATTTCTAATCTGATGGCTTTTAAAGAATTTAAATTAGCACCATTTATTCCAAATTAATGAAATTTACCATATTTTAATTTCAAAGTCAGTCTTAGAGAATTCTAGCTTCATCCTATCTTCCATTTGGTAAAACTGAAAGGTCATATTTTCCCACTAAAAAAATGCCCCTGAAATTAACTTCAGAAGTATTTCCTTACAAGTGGTATTTGAAAGTATGTTGCTTTTTTGTTCCTCATCCATATTTCTATTTTAATATGTTAAATATAAAAACAGAGATGAGGAATTTCCTCATGAATATTTCTACTCAGGGACAGGATTTGAAGGGAAATGAGACAAACACAGCCAGCCCTTGGTGGGGGCCACCCTCCGTCTTTGTTCAGGCCCAAGCCCTTCCTTCCTCATTGTAAGTAGGACACTCGGTACCTTAGCCGGTTGCCTCATTCAGGCTGAACTGTACAGAACAAAACCACTGCCACTGACAGGGACACGGAGCCTGGACACTGTGTGCTCCCAACTGTGCGTCTGTGGAAACATTTGCCAAGTCTTTAACAGTTGCAGCGGAGTAAACACTATTTCCTAATGTTCACGGCTTCCTTGGGCATTCATTTAATTCATCACAGGCCCTGTCTGACAAGTATTAGGACTGAGGCCAAACACCATCCGAAGTTAGTCTGAAAAGAGGAGTTTCTAAGCTCTTGCTCCCTTCCCGCAGACTAACCCACTGGCGTCTCACCGCACACCAATCAATAACTGGAAAGCCGGACCTTGCCTTTGACTGGAGGATTCTTCTGGCTAGTCACAGTCTCTCCTCGCCTTTCCAGTCCAGATCTGTCTGTCTTAGAGCAAAGAATGTGTGGATTCAGCACAAGGCTCCCCAGAGACATGCAAATACAAAAAAGAAATGAGTATTTCGACAGAACACATCAAGTCAATGAAGATGGCATGAGGACGTTTGAAGGATTAGGAGGACAGTGGAACTTTGTGGGGTCTGGGCAGGACAGCAGGTCACCCGTGGTGCAGAGAGGTAACTGCGATTCTCTTCCTTTTAAATCTATTGCTCTTCCAAAAACAAGATTTCCTGCTACTGGTTAAGAATCCCAAAATCCAAACCCGTGATAAAAATTGCTATGTCACTTTCTGGAAGCCATCCTTTTCTCTTTATTTCCAAAATAAAGATGCTCTACCCTCCTCCTCCTCCTTCTTCAGTAAAATGTTATGTCTGAGCGTGCTCAAAATTCAAGAGGTATAAAAAGAAATACTGTAAACCAGTATTTTTTTAAATGAAGGAATACTTCCCTTTAAGTATATAGTGCAGAAACATTGTAAAAAAAAAATGCCATGTTTATCCTTAATTCTCCCTGTGAAGACAGTTTATTGCCAGTTTCTTGTGTCTACTTCCAGAGATATGTTATTGGGTTGTGCAAAAGTAATTGCGGTTTTTGCCATTAAAAGTAATTGCAAAACCCGCAATTACTTTTGCACCAACCTAATGTACATAAGTATATTCTGACATGTTATTCTGAGCTCCACAGAAACAAAACAAGATTTGAAACTCGTTGACAGACCATCCTGTTGTCCCCAAGGAGAAAGGCGAGGTCATGATGTGGATTACGTAAGGTCACGAGGCTCCCTCCTAAATATTCTGATCCCTGCAGAATTCTTTATGGGATTGTCCTGCCTTTTATCCATGGGTCAGAAGACACACTCCATCTCTGCTTAAGTGAGGCGGAATAAAATAAAATCTTATTCAGAGTATTTCCAAGTCTAAATTATGGGACACAAAGAAGTCAATTATTTTGCCAGCAGCACCTACAAGTTCTTTTGTCTACAAATGTAAATCAATCAGTGTTTTAGTCAGCTCGGGCTGCTATGAGAAAATACCATAGACTGAGTGTCTTAAACAACAGATTTATTTTCTCACAGGTCTGGAGGCCAGAAGTTCAAGATCAAGGTGCCAGGCAGGGTTGGTTTCTGGTGAGGCCTCTCCTCCTGGCTTGCAGACTGCTGCCTTTTCATCCTACCCTCACACAGACTTGGCATTTCCTGTGTGCACGAGAGGATAGAGAGAGAGCTCTCTGCGGGCTCTTCTTATAAGGACACTAATTCTATCAGATCAGAGTCTGACTCTTGTGACCTTATTTAACCTTAATTACCTCCTTAAGACTCTATCTCCAGACACAGAAGGTCTCCAACTTACAATGGTTCGACTTACGATTTTTTGACCTCATGTGGTGGGAAAGATCCAAATTCAATAGAGACCATACTTCAATTGCCCATACACCTATTCTCTTTTTCACCTTCAGTACAGTATTTAATACATTGCATGAGATATTCAACACTATTATAAAATAAGCTTTGTGTTAGATGATTCACCCAACAGTAGGATAATGAAAGTATCCTGAGCGCCTTTAAGACTGGTTAGGCTAAGCTAGGACATGCAGTAGGTCAGGTGTATGAAATGCCTTTTTGACTTACAACATTTTCAACTTACAATGGTTTTATCAGAGCATAACCACATCTAAAAATTAGGAGCACCTGTGTAGTCAAATCAGGGGTTAGGGCTTCAATGAATTTGACAGGGGGTGGGGGAAGGACACAATTTAGTTCACAACAGTTAGCAACACTGGTAACTATTTTAATAAAAGAATAATGGCTACTATTTAAGTGTCAGGCAATGTGCAGCATGCTTTATGCATATTACTTAGAGTCCTCAAAAGAACTCCCTGAAGTGGACGTTATTATCACCAGAGTGATTGAAACTAGAAACATTTAACAAGTGGTATGTTTGAGCACTGACTAGTCAGAATGCACACCAGCTATAAACAAGCAGAGTGGCTGTTGTTCCAGTGCCTGCTGGCCAAAGATGAGCCCCCAAATAGTCACATTTTTCAGGTAAAGAAGAGGATTGGAGAGGAGGAGGGAACTGGACAAGCCCACACAGCTGGTGTATGGTGGCGCAGGGACACGTCTGTCTTACTCAACATTATTTTGCCTCTCTGCTACCTTGCCAGGAACTATCTGCTGGAGATCCCCGTATTTCTCTACTTTGGTGAGTCTTTGAGTGTTTTCCATCAGAGTCACAACTCAGTGACTGTGCCTGCCATGGCAGAGGCTGGTTTGGGATCAATTCAGTTTGGCCACTGTCTCCTCTCTGAATAGACCCAGACCTCGGTAGCAGGGGATTGTCTTTGCTGTCCATGCTGGCTCACGTTTGACACTATTGCAGTATTTCTGTATCTGGGTCTTTGCATTGGGCCAAGCTGTCTTTTTCCAGAAGACATATCTGGGTCTTTGGAGTCATTTGCCTTCTTCCATGAATTTGACCTCTACTGTCAATCTAGATTTGGGTTTGTGCTGACTCACCATACCTGTTACATGCTGCCTTTGTTCCCTAGCCTGACCGGATCTTGGGGGTCAGGCTACAGCCTGCTTTTCCATTACAAAGTACCCAAACACCAAACACAATACTGTCTGAGTGCCCTCTTTCCCTGCCAAATTCTTTTTTTGTGCTTCTTCAACCTCAGCTGCTGACACTTTCCTCCATAGGCCTTTACTCCCCTCCCCAATGAACTCCTCTTCCTCTTCTAAGTGCTCGTCATTCTTTCTCTCTCTTGCTTATGTTTTTTCTTTTTGTTTGTTTCTGTTTTTTGAGTCACAGTCTCACTTTGTCGCCCAGGCTGGAGTGCAGTGGCGCAATCTCACCTCACCGCAACCTCTGTCTCCCAGGTTTAAGCGATTCTCCGGCCTCCGTCTCCCAAGTAGCTGGGATTACAGGCACACGCCACCACGCCCAGCTCATTTTGTTTTTTCTTGCTTCCACGTTCCCCCTTTTCTTCTTTTCCTTTTCCCTCTGTTTTAGGATTGCGTTAGCACATATCCAAAGAGCAGCCTGTACTCTTGATATTTTGGGCTTAGGAACATCCCTGTCTCCTGGACTGTCAGGGGCAGAGTATATCTGTGGGACATTCTATAAACCTGTCAGTCAGTCAGTGATACCTCCAAGCGACCATAATTAGGCCGTTTTCAAGCCACCTTCATTAAAGATTAAAAGGCAACCTTGCCTATCCCAAATTTTACCACACTTCCCCCCAAATGTCACCTTGTCCAGAGGGAAAGGGAAATACTGTGTGACTGGAAAATCTGCTATCGTATTCAAACTTTACCTGGACAGGCCCCACTTCTTAAAAAAAAAGTTCCACTGTGCAAACTATTCTACGGCCCTATATCCTGCTGTATTCATTGTTACTAGAATAAATATTTGCAGTACCAGCAGAACTTTGTTCTGAGGATAAATCCACAGGATGCTTAGCACTCTGACAAATGAAAAGCCAGTTTTTAGCTGCCCTTTGTTTGATACATACTGGATGTTGTGTTTTCTTTTCTGGGTTATGTATAATGTACAAATTCTAGGCAGTCCTTGACAAGAACTTGTAATAACAAACTGCCTTTTGACAATGACTCTAGAGAGCCTTCCTGTCTCCAGAAAATATTCCTCTGTGGCTCCAAAGGTCTCAGTCTCAGGGTGATGTCCTGGGCTACTTTTCTTTTGCACCATAAATGAAATGACAGTGAAGACATCAGCCTCGCCATGTTGGAAAACTGCCTATGATGTTTCTTGGAACTGTGGCCACTCCCAGGAACAGAAAGGCATGATGTTCACAGCCAAAGCTTCCTCGTAGGGGCCTGCTGTGCATCCTCATGCCTGAGCATTGCTCTGAGGAGGGACTGATTTTCCACATTTGCACTGCAGAAGTCAACACCCAGCGATCAAAGGACGTCCTGGAAAAGTCAGTATAGATCCTGAACCAAAAATCTCAGAAGCGATTCCAGGCTGCTGCCCAAGAGCTGACATGCATACATTTGTTCATCACTCAACAAATATTTACTGAGCGCTATCTCTGTTGTAAACACTGTACTGGATGTGAATGTCCAGCTGTCGAAGTAACAGACCCAGGCCTCCGGGAGCTGACCGTTCCCAGGAGGGGGCCCTGGGCTCTTGGCAGTGAATTGTCATCCTGGGCACTGATGGGCAGTGGTGTGAGCCTGCTGAGCCAGAGAGACGATGAGCTGCTCCCACAATACCCAATCATCAGGCCCCAGGGAGCCTCCCCTGCTGCACCTAAAACACTTCAGATGAACTGCAGCTTTTGAAATCTGCTTTTCATGTGACAAAGAAATTTTGGAATTTTTTTTCCTACTCTACAGAGATGAAAAACAGGAGCCCGACAAGCAGAACCTATACCTAATGTTAAGGGGAAGACCACCTAGTATCGACACTTGAGAAATTATTTTTAAGAACGTTTAATCTCGTTAGGACAGATTTCTGTGACTGCTGCCAGGGTCTCTGAACCTTCAGCAAATAAATGCAGATGACATTTATTTGCTCAAGATAATGCTACCATAATAAATGTAAAAGGGTCACTATCTTTCCCCAAACTGCCTCCTCCCCAAAATAATCTTTCCTGCAGCTTGTCTTCTTTGACTCTAGGGGCATAGCTATTAAATCTTTATTCCTTTTGAACTCGATGCCATCTGCCTTTGGCAAAGAACTGTCCTATTACTGTTTTGAAAGAAATTATTTGAAAATTTAAAAGCCAGTTCTTGGCCTTATATTTTATTATTATTATTTTTTTAGAAAAACTCTAGCCATTCAATGACCAACTTTCTGCTATTGCTATATCATGTACTTGCTTTAAAGTAAATCGTGTGTCAAATCATGATGTTTTGCTCAAAGATGAACCTCATGTATATACAGGGTGGTCCCATAAGATTATAATAGAGCTGACCTAAATAGGTGTGCCATTTTAAAAAAAAGTGTTTATATTGTATTTTTACTGTACCTTTTCTATGTTTAGATACACAAGCACTTACCGTTGTGTTTTAATTGCCCACGGTATTCAGTACAGTCACATGTTACACAGAATTTATAGCTTAGGAGCAACAGGCTGTACTATACAGCCTAAGTGTGTAGTAGGCTATACTCTCTAGGTTTGTGTGAGTACGTCTATGACATTCAAATAACAACGAAATTGCCTAATGACACATTTCTCAGAAAGCATCCTCATTAAGTGACACATGACCGTAATGATGATTCTTAAAAGACAGGGGAAGAGGATGATTAATGACTTATTTTAACTCCAGTGACTAAAACACAATTGACGTCCTATTTCTGAGTGGCACTCAGAAAAATAATTCCTCCTTTTCTTTTTTATTATTCTAATTTTCTTTTTCTTTTTTTGAGATGGAGTCTCTCTCTGTCACCCAGGCTGGAGTGCAGTGGCGCAATCTTGGCTCACTGTAACCTCTGCCTTCCAGGTTCAAGGGATTCTTCTGCCTCATCCTCCCAAGTAGCTGTGACTACAGGCATGTGCCACCACACCCGGCTAATTTTTGTATTTTTGGTAGAAAAAAGGTTTTACCATATTGGCCAAGCTAATCTCAAATTCCTGATCTTTAGTGATCCACCCTCCTCGGCCTCCCAAAGTGCTGGGATTATAGGCATGAGCCACCGCACCCAGTCTTATTTTTCCAATTTTCTAGACAATATTTAAGGAATGCAGTGGATTGGTATTCTAAAATCCAAGCTTATCTACTGCCCAGAAAATACTCGTTAGTTAATGCACTGAGAGATGACCCAAGTGTGTTGACAGGTGATCCAGTCTTTTACCTGCCTCTGGTTTCTTTTCCTGGGTTATGGGAAGCTTTGAGATAAGTATGCAGCTGTAAAGGTGTAGGTGTGGCCCAAGTGTCCGCAGTTCTGAAGGTGTAGGTGTGGCTAGGTGTCTGCAGCGCTGAAGGTGTAGGCACAGCCCAGGTGTAGCTGTTTGAACCAGCATTCCCCTTGACATGACAAGTCAGTTCCTTTCAGAACTGACCTACCACTTGATTGGAGAATACTTCAGAAGGAAGCCACTTGGTTGCACAGTGGGAAGCTCTTAGAGGTGCACAAGTGTTTCTGGCCTCCATCCCACTCCCAGGAACCTCAGTATGAGGTGAGATTTGGGTGTCAGGTAGGATGGGCCCCATGGCCTGACGAAACCTACTGGTGTTCATTCTAGGTTCACATTCAACTGTAGCCAGTACCTAGGGAGCCATTTTACCGAGTTCTAGACTTGAACACTCTGCACATTGACAACATATCTTTGAGTTTAGTTCCTTCCTGAAGTTGTTGGCAAATTGCTGTTCATAGAAAAATTCTTTTCTGCCGTATACTTCAGGATTTCCCATTTCCAAATTCAGATAACATTCTGCTATAACAAAGTTATTTTAGGCTTTATTAAGATGTTCCTTTGTTTCATTGCTGACGTTGCAAATGTAATTTTAGAAATCATATCGCTATACCAAAGAGACGGAGTTCTCAACACAAAGAGAACATTTCTTATAGGTCGTATAGGTTGTTACCTACATGCAATTTTGTAATTACTTTCTGAAGGTTTTTATGGCGTCGACTAAGAGAAATCAGTTGTTTTCATTGCTCAAGGAAGGGTTAAGGAGTTTGTTTAAGGAGAAACATGAAATAGTTTCCTAACTGGCACATCTGTAAGGGTACAGATAAGCTGGTTTGGATGCATCCAATCTGGAAATTTGCCTCTGCACTGTTTTCATGGTGAGAGTTGTGGATAGGAAGGGGAGGTGATGGAAAAGGATTAGAGGGGTAAAGTGCAACTCCACACACAGGCAGTCAACTCCAGTAGGATGGAATGTCTTCATGATTCTGCTGCTTAACTCACACACTCAGTTGATCATGATGTGTGACTGTTCTCTTCCTGAAAGAAGGCAAGACATACAGACAAACATTCGTTGTATCCTTGCTCTATGGAAGCTGTGTGCTACATAAACTCTTCAGGGGAAGACAAGGGAATATAAGAAACAATCTTAAAGCCATTGATGTAGCAGGAGTGAGGTTAAACACCATTAACGACATTAGTGCAGCCTGGACAACATGGCGTAACCCCATCTCTACAAAAAATACAAAAATCAGCCAGTCGTGGTGGTGTGCACCTGTAGTCCCAGCTACTTGGGAGGATGAGTTGGGACCTCTTGAGCCCAGGAGATTGAGGCTGCAGTGAGTTGTGATTGTGCCACTGCACTCCAGCCTGGGCAACAGAGCAAGACTCTGTCTCACAGAGAGAGAGAGAGGGGGAGAGAGAAGATGGTCATGTGGATGTCACTGTAGGGTTTTTGTCTCTGTCCCCTTCCAAACTGCTCCTTGGGCTTCCTACATGCACTCAAATGAATGGGAATTAAGTGGCTAGTCAGTTCCAAAGTACTGAGGACTCCCTCTCCCCAATGCAGAGCTTCTTCCACAAGCAGCACTTGGCCCCTGGAAGCCCAAGCAGGCATTCCCTCACCTGCCTTCCTATCCCCCACTGGGTGGCTGGGCCCATGGAGGCAGGAGATTCCAGGTCCTTGTCTCTACCAGTTTCAGAACAAGGAGTCGGACCAGAGAATCCATGGTTCAGAGGGCAGGGAACCCTGGAAGACTTTTGCTCACTACTATATCCCCAGGGCCAAGTGTTGAGTAGAAACTCAACAGAGGCTGACTGAATGAATGACTGAATGGAGCATGATGTAGAGGAAGAGTTTCTGTTTGTATTTTATGCACCTAATGGAGTAGATTCCTGAAAGAAGGAATTCAGAGTGGATTCCATTAGATGCATAAAATACAAACAGAAATTATTACTCTATGTCAAGGAAAATATGGCATAATTGTAGGTTCAATCAAACATACATAATTAGACATACATTCTTGCTGCATTTTAAAAAATCACAGCCACTCCAAAATTAATTTTAAACATTTTCCCTTAAGCCATAAAAGTTATTTCTTTTTAAAAATCTGTTTTTTCTAGAACCCTAGATGGTTAATATCGAATAAGTGCATTAATTGAGATGACAAAATTGGGGTTACTGGTATTTAAAAATTATCTTTACATAAAGTCTATTTTACCTAATCAAACAATTAAGTATTTCCAATGGAATGTTGGTTGTTTGAAATACAAAGTACTAAGGAAAGCTCTCAGATGCTTTTTGTTTGTTTTTATTTTAAGAATTGACCAACTATCAATTATCTTTTTTTTTGCGGGGGGGGGGGGGGGGGG
>NW_016820698.1:351010-383394 GCF_001698545.2 Rhinopithecus bieti | reverse complement strand
GGGGGGGGATGGAGTCTCCCTCTGTCGCCCAGGCTGGAGTGCAGTGGCGTGATCTCAGCTCGCTGAAACCTCCGCCTCCTGAGTTTAAACGATTCTCCTGCCTCAGCCTCCCAAGTAGCTGGGATTACAAGCGTGAGCCACCGCACCCAGCCTAAATATAGTCACCTTCTGAGGTAGCTTGGCATATGAATTTTTCGGGCTACACAGCTTGGCCCACAGCAGAGGAAACACCTAAGATTCAGTCCAGTTGTCTTCTGACTTATTGGATGTCTGTATCTATCAGTTCTCTCACTTCCATTTTTAGACCTGTTTTCTAAAATAAAAGGACTTTATCATTTATTAAGAATACAGAAAAATATTATTGTAACTATAAAAAATTGCAGATAAGTGAAATGAAAAAGTTAAAATATTCTTACTCCCCAATCACTGTTAAGAGTTTGATATAGGCCAGGCATGGTGGCTCATGCCTGCAATCCCAGCGCTTTGGGAAACCAAAGTGGGTGGATCACTTGAGGTCAGGAGTTCAAGACCAGCCTGGCCAACATGGTGAAACCCTGTCTCTACTAAAAATACAAAATTTAGCCAGGCGTGGTGGTGTGCGCCTGTAGTCCCAGCTACTCAAGCAACTGAGGCAGGAGAATCACTTGAACTTGGGAGGCAGAGGTTGCAGTGAGCCAAGGTCGTGACACTGCACTCCAGCCTGGGTGGCAGAGCCAGACTCTGTCTCAAAAACAAAAGACAAAACAAACAAAAAAGAGTTGGGAAGATATTTTTCTTCTAGTTTTCTTCTAAGCATAATAAGAAATCATACTTTTAAAAGTAACATGTGTATTAGATACACTTCTTTTTGCAATGTTCTTTTTTCATTTAATATATTTCCATGTCAATCTTGTCTGGAATAAGTATCTCACCATAAGTTATTTTGCAAAACTCAGATTAAGGGCATTTGGGGCAAACACAGTCAGAAAGATGTTTTGGGCAAAGTAACATAAATGATATAAGTGCAGAAATTCATGCTGATTTTCCCTAATCTAAGAATTGTTCTTTTTTTGTTTGTTTTTGTTTTTAAGACCCTGTGGTATACTGCAGTTTGGATTAAATAGAATGAATAAGTAAAAAGTGACAACAGTGACTTCATTTTAGGGGTGGTTTCATCTCCCCTATCTACTTCCCCACCTCTCGTGGAGTTAAGCAGGGTACAAGTGACTTTTACATGAAGGCTGATTTTATATACAGCATATTTAGTTTTCTGGCACGTACGATGTATTTTTTATAAAGGTTGTTATTACTGTTAACAATTTGTCTTACGAAAGGATGCACTTCCTGTCACTTCTTCACCACTAATATAACAGGATTTTCCTTCCTTTTTATTAACTATAGTTTCTCTTGAGTTGTTTTTTTCTAACCCTAATATAATGGAGTAACTGGACAATTTACCACTTTGTGGCCTAAGAGGAATGATATGCTTTGACATCTGAAGTGAGTGTTTTTGAAGACAGATAACCCTCCAGAACCCCTAGAGAAACACACTGAGAAAGTGAAAAAATGAAACTCCTGGACACAGTTAAAGACCAGCTGTGGAACTGCTCTCCCTAGCTGGTGTGTCTGAGGCAACTCCCTGCCTCCCACCAGCTGTTAGACAACGTAACGGTATGCCGTGCCAGGTTTCGATCTGTCTCCACTGTGGAGATGGGTTAGAATCCATTGAAAGAGCTGAGGTTGTATTAATATTTTGAAATCTGTGAATTATGTTTCTTTCGTAAGTGTGGCATGAAGCAGAACTTGACAACTGCTGCTTCATCTTCAAAGCACTGTCTGAAGGTAAATCTGTCCACATGTGATTTGCCATCATTTCCCTTCCTGGTCACATCAGCCAGCAAGTGGGTGACAATCTGTGGATGCCAGGGATCCTTGCCACAGTGTGACGGTTCCTTGCACACAAGCTGAGGAATCAGAACAGAAGCTGAGTGACACTCTTTAGAGTTCAGGGACACCTGCTCAATGAAGCCAGTTCACCAATTCATCCAGTATGTATCTTTTCATATTTCTGGCAGTGACTTTTACCACCACTTTGACGAGTCCAAGTGCAAGTGTCTTCTGTTAGAACAAATAGGAACTCTCTGGGCACTTCAAAAAGCTATCTGGCTGGGAAAAATGATGTATTATGTGCCTGGATAATTTAAAATGTTGTCCCATGATTGAAATATAGTGCTAAAGTATGTACATTGACTACACCAATCATGTCAAATTAATATGGATAGCCAAGAAGTACAATAACAAATACATGGATGGTTTGGCTGTCTACACTCTTCTTCACCAAAGTGAGCACTTTAATTAGTTTCATGTGTAACCTCATTCCTGTGTTTCTTTATGTATACGGAAAATGATGCATTTTATTTTCCAACTTTTCTACTCAAAAGATTGTACAATAACCTGACTACTCTGCATTTTGTTATTTTATTTGATATATCTTAGAAACCTTTCTGTGTCAGCATGAAGTGAACATCCTTATTTTAAAATTCTACTTATTTGTTTATTTATTTATTTATTTTTGAGACAGAGTCTTGCTCTGTCACGCAGGCTGGAGTACAGTGGCGCAATCTTGGCTCACTGCAACATCTGCCTCCTGGGTTCAAGTGATTCTCCTGCCTTAGCCTCCCGAGTAGCTGGGACTGCAGATGAGTGCCGCCACACCTGGCTAATTTTTGTATTTTTAGTAGAGATGGGGTTTCACCATGTTGGCCAGGCTCTTCTCGAACTCCTGACCTCAGGTGGGAATAAACGAATTATATTCATTTTGGCCCGCTTTGGCCTCCCAAAGTGTTGGGATTAGAGGCATGACCCACCGCACCTGGCCCTTGTTAGTTTAAACAGCTTTATTGAGATATAATTCACAAACCATGCCATCACTATTTGAAGTATACAATTCAGTGGCTTTTTCTATATCTACAGAGTTGTGCATCCACCACCACGATCAATTTTATTGCATTTTTATTGCCTCCAAAAGAAGCCCTGTACCTTTTAACTATTACTTTCCCCAGCCTTCCCAACCGACTCCCATTCCTTTGCCCAAGGCAACCACCAATCTACTTCTATCTCCATAGATTGCCCGTTCTGGACATTTTATGCAACTGGAATCATACAATATGTGCTCCTTTGTAACTGGCTTCTTTCAGGTGACATAATGCTTTCAAAGTTCATTCATGTTGTCCCCTTGTTCTTTTTGATAGATGCATAGTATTTTATTATACAGAGGTACAATAGTTTGTTTGACCAACCAGTCCCTTATTAGACACATGGATTGTTCCCAGTCATGCTCTTTCAAGCAACACTGCAGTGAATAACCTTGAACATATGTGTTTTCCTGTGCGTGCTAGTACATATGCATAACACATACCCAGAACTGAGATTTTTGGAGCAGATAGTAGCTGCAACTGCAATTATGTTTGATAGTGCCAAATCACTGTATTACACTTTCACCAGCCATGTATGAGAAGCCTGTTTCCTCCAGCCTTGCCAGCACTGCGTGTTGTCAAACTCTTGGGTTTTTGCTAATCTATGGGTGGAAAAAATAGAGCATCTCCATGCGGTTTTCATTTGCATATTTCTTACTATGGTTGAGATTGATATAGATAGTTATTGACAATTCTTAGGAGTTCCTTGTTTGAACTACATTTTTTTGGCTTCATCAGAGTGGTGGTTACAGTCTGTCAGCTATGATAATTTGGTTTTCCACAGTGTTTGATTTTTAACATCTTTTACATATTGTATTTTTGAACTGAGAGTTGTAATAAAGATATATATTTTAAGCATAATTATTTTCATAACAAAAGTATCAAAATGAATATAATTTGTTTATTCCTAAGTTATTTTGCTCTTATTTTCCTAGAATAATTTAATAAGAAATTAATTATCTTTCACTAGTTATGGTTATTTTGGTTGGCAACATAACTGTCCTTATAATGAAACTGCAATCCCCATTAAATAAAAACATCTATTTATAACCAACTGAACTACTTTATTATGTGATAGATGCCTGTCACCAGTCCCATTTGGAATTTCTCAGAAACAAATAAGCTATAGTATTTCCTGAAGAAAGAAAAAATACTCTTTCTCTAAATATTCTCCCTCCTTCGTTAGATATTTTCTCAAGTGAGTTTGTTCTTTTGAAACTAAGTTATTTTAAAGGACTAAGCAAATTTGTACATGTTCGGATTCATTTAAGCTTGTTGTACTGAAATTCTGGGACTTCTTTGTATTTTTTCTTAGCAGCAAGTCATAAGAGGTAAACATTTTTCTCTCAAAGAATACTATTAGGCATTGAGGTCTAATGTGCACACACACCTAAGAAACTCCTGGGTGTCAAAGCAGGACAGGAGACATTCTTGCGTGGGTTACCCTACATCTCCTGAAAGGAACTATGTTGAAAGCAGGGCTGATGGCCAGGCCCTTAGGACTCTGACATAAATATTCCCAAAGTAAAACTATAAACAAGCCTGCCCTAACTTGCACATGGACTGTCCTGATGCTTCCGAGAGAACCAGGCATGAGACGGAGAGCCTCAGGTAACAGGTGTCAGAGTTTGGAACAGGTGAGTAATTGCAATCAGAGGGGGACAGAGGTGCTCTGGAAGGTGCCAGGGTGGTGGCCATTGAGAATTTTGAGACAGCTTCCTAGCATCTACAAGCAGGAAGTTCTTCCTGTAAGTCAGAATCTCTTGCATAAGCTGAATCTTCTGAGAGGCCATGCCATTCATTATTAGGTAATGGCAACCACAGAAACAATAAGACTAATATAGACTGCCAACGTGTTTGACCTCAGCTGGGAGGGTTAGGGGTAGGGTCACATATTTCCCTGCTCTGTGCCTGTCCACAAATGATTGAGAGAGCGCAGAGAAGATTGGTCTGGGGACTACGCGAAATTTTAGCCAGTAGGTGAATTTGAAAGGATAGAACCTGCGACTAAGAAGAAGTACCTAATACTGTCATCATTGCGAAAAAAAGGAAATTCCCCCTCATCTTTGAGGAACATAGCACTGGTTGCAGAAGCCACAGAGCAAGGAAACCGATGTACTAAGAAGAGCATCCCTGAGTGTTCCAGGGCGGCCACGGTGGGGCCAGCTTGAGGTCCGACGCTGATTTTCTGTGGGCCTCTGGACATGTCACGGCATTTCAACAGTTTCTCATCAGCAAAACTGATATAACACTTCCTGACCTACTTTCTTCAAAGGGATGTTTTGAAACTAAAATGTGGGAACTCTGAGGAACTAAATAAATTAGATAATGAATTACAAAATAAATAAATATGTAAATCTAAGGATAGAGGGAAGTTATTTCTGTATGGGAATAGTAGTAAAGGTAATTTTATTTTCTTTGATTCTCTCTAAATTTTTTTCACAATGATCTCTAATACGAATTATGTTTATACTCAGAAAAAAATCTTTAAAAGCCAAAAGCATTCGTGAGAATAACATAAATTTCTATGAAACTGTTTGGAAAAGTCAAAATGTTAAAGATTATTTCATTTTCCTGAAATAAATCAATATAAACAGAGGGTTAGTAAACCAAAATGAATTCCAACCTGCTCTGTCATGAATGGAAAAACAAGTCTCACCTGATTTGGATAGTTAATTTTGTTGTCAGAGCCATTTCGCTCAGGGCCACTTTTATAACATTAAAGAAAGTCTCCTGCACTGCACAGACTCCGCCCGTCCCCACCCAGCCCCAGAACTGCCCTTGACTTCATTTGCTCTGAAAGAAAAACAAAGGGAAGGAGGGCAAAGTTATTTTCCTTCAACGCGTAATAGAACATAAAGGGGCAGGGGATGGGAATCTAGGACAGTGTACGGCCCAGCTCTCCTAAAAGGAGAAGCCTGCACTAAGTTTCCCCTAGATCTAGTAATGCAGTTTTTAAAATGTTAACATTTGTGTGCTGGTTCCAGGAACAAAATCGACCCACTGTTTAGAAGCACACATTTGTCTCAGCACTTTTGGACAGAGGAGGTTTGTCTGATTGGAAAGCGCACTACCTTCCATAAACAGGCATTTACTTGCCATCAAATTCCTCCCTGTCATTTCAATTGGACATGCAATTCTTTTTCATTTTTTAATCTCAACTCTCCTATGGTGTGGTTGAGGGCAATTCAACAGATGGGATGTTTTATGATAGAGATAGTTGGTATGCCATGCTAGGTAATGTGATCCTAAAATAGATTAAAGAGTGAAGCCTCCTTCAGCTCTCCTCTCTGGCTTACACATAAAACATAAATCTTATCAATTCCTAGACAGTTAGGCCCCTTGTAAAAGTCAGCAAAAGGATCACTGTGTAAATATTTAAAACCACTTTTAGATATGCCAGAAGAAAGAACCACCTTGAGGAGTTAATAATGAATGGTCAAAATGGTTAGGACTTTTGTTTGTTTTTGATTTTTTTTTTTTTTTTTTTTTTTTTTTTTTTTTTTTTTTTTTTTTTTTTTTTTTTTTTTTTTTGGAAACAGGGCCTTGCTGTATCACCCAGGTGGAAGTGCAGTGGCATGATCATGGCTCACTGCACCCTTGACCTTGGGCTCAAGTGATCCTCCAACCTCAGCCTCCTGAGTAGCTGGGACTACAGGTGCTGCCACCATGCCCAGCTAAAATGTTTTAGTTTTTCTAGAGATGGGGTTCTCACCATGCTGCCCAGGCTGATCTCGAACTCCTGGCCTCAAGTGATCTTTCTGTCTCAGCCTCCCAAAGCGTTGGAATTACAGACATAAGCCACCGCATTCGGTCGTGATTTTTTAATAAGAAGAAATATAAAGTAATTAATGCTTTCTGAAATGAACATTGTTGTAACATTAATTCTGTTTATACAAATAACATGCTGTGTAAGCTTGACTTAGAACATTAACTGTGTCCCACATAGATTTTCACAGAAAAGTCTGTCGTTTCACAATAATCCTTCAAAACATTGCTTCAAAGGAACCCAGAAATGCTAGCCCACTTTGGGAGGGATCAGAGATCAGCAGGGATTGAGAGTGGCCAGGGATACAGTTTGAAGTCAGGGGAGGCAGAGGCTAGTGCCTGAAAGCTCATTAAAACAGAGATCTCTGGTTGGTGCGGTGACTCACGCCTATAATCCCAACACTTTGGGAGGCCAAGGCAGGCAGATCACCTGAACTCAGGAGTTCAAGACCAGCCTGGGCAACACGGTGTAACCTCGTCTCTACTGAAATACAAAAAATTAGCCGGGCATGGTGGCGCACGCCTGTAATCCCAGCTGCTCAGGAGGCTGAGATGGGAGAATTGCTTGAACCCAGGAGGCAGAAGTTGCAGTAAGCTGAGATGGTGCCACTGCATCCCAGCCTGGGCAACAGAGACTCTGTCTCAAAAAAAACAAAAAAACAAGAAAACAAACAGAGATCCCAAGGAAAGAGGTTGACAGATGACAAGCTGAAGGGAATCATGCTTAACTAATAGCTAACACAAAAGGTGTGGGTAAAAATTTAATTTAACTAATTAGTTTATTTATTTTTGTGAGACGGAGTCTCACTCTGTTGCTTAGGCTGGAGTGCAGCGGTGTGATCTCAGCTCACTGCAACCTCCATCTCCTGGGTTCAAGAGATTCTCCTGCCTCAGACTCCTGAGTATCTGGGACCATAGGCGTGCACCACCACACCAGACCAATTTCTGTATTTTTAGTAGAAATGGGTTTTCACCATTTTGGCCAGGCTGGTCTCGAACTCCTGATCTCAGGTGATCCACCTGCCTCAGCCTCCCAAAGTGCTGGAATTACAGACATGAGCCACCATGCCCAGCCTTGAAAATTTAATTTTAAACAAATTTGCCAACCGGAAGTGCTTATGAACATGTGAAATATTTATTATCATCTTGATAAATATACTCAAAGATCCAGTAATGTATCTATTCATCAAGTCGTTTAAATTTCTGTATTATTAGAATTTTTTTGCTTGTAAGTAAAAGAAATTCAATCAAACCAGCTTAAGCCACTAAAAAAGGTCAGGCAATATGGCAACTTTCTTTACTTTCCACTTAAAATTGCTGTGAAACTGAACCTGTTCTAAAAAATAAAGTTTATGTAAGAAAGATGCCAAGGCTGGAAAAAAAATAAAGTCTACTTTAAAAAGGGGGTGACAGGCAGATCTGGGGATAACTGACAGTGTAGATGAAATATTTTTGTAACCCAGATTAATTTTTCAGAACAATCTAGACAAGATCTGCTCCTAAAACTATCCAAACGCATGAGATTTTGGTTGGACCTTCGTAATTTTGTATCACAGATTAATTACGAGGCTATTGCTTTATATATTCTTTCGTGGGGAAAAAAAGTCTGTTATTATACTGCTATGAGAGAATTACTAAAAAGTTCTTATATGAGTAAGGCAGTTAATCCTGATCCTAAAGACGGAAATTCGGTAGTGGCATTTGTAAGAATATCCTTAGAAGGAAACTGAGTGTGGAACATGGCAAAATTGATGACAGTAACCCTGGTGGAAACCAGTCTATTTTGACTTCTCTGTCAATTCACAGGCTTTGGAAAATATTTAGTACCCCCAAGTACATTTTAAGCATTTGAGAAAAGTCTTGAAGACTGCCAGATTCTCAGGCTGTTGGAATTTCATGAGCAAGAAGGAAAAATAAGTGAAAATAAAATGATATAAACTCTGGACCATGAAACAAAGATTTGGTTTTGTGGGACATTCAAATAAATATACAGGCAAACTATTTTTGCTGACATGTATAAAGTAAGCCTTCCTTTTACGCCATTAGAGAGAAGCAGATGTCAAAGATGAAATCAAAGAAGGTAGAATCTTGGGTTAGCTGAGCTCAGAAGGACCCCTGAAATCATCTCTCCAGCCTGTCATCTTACAGTTAGAGACACTGAAGCCCAGAGAACCCAACTGACTGGCCCAGCTGAGGCACTTTCTTCCATGCCACGTTTCTCTTGAAATAAAACACACTGAAAGAGCCAGCAATTCCTAGGAACTCCCCCATGACCAGGAAAAACAGAAGGAAGGGAAGGAGGAAAAGGAGATCTTTGCTCAAGGAGGAAGTTCCTCTTCCAGTGGCTCAGCCCAAAGTCACTTTAATAAAATTTTCTTAAACTTTAGGCAGACATGCCTGTTCGTCTCCTCAGTTACTCCTAATTATTTGTCATTAGTAACCACGGTTCTGTGCCCAGTTAAAAATGAGATAGACTCAAATGGATAAAATGTGGTACATCTAGACAATGGCTTATTATTTAGCACTAAAAAGAAATGAGCTATCAAGCCATGAAAAGACATGGAGAGAACGTAAATGGATATTATTAAGTGAAAAAAGACAACCAGGAAAGGCTACGTACTGTATGGTTCCAACTGACATTCTGGAAAAGCCAAAACTATGGAGACAATGAAAGGTATCGGTGGTTTCCAGGGGTTGGGGGAAGGCAGGGATGAATAGGCAGAGCACAGAGCAGTTTTAGGACATTGAAAATCCTTCGCATGATACTCTAATGATGGATACATGTAATTATACGCTTATCCAAACTCACAGACTATACAACACCAAGAGTGAGCCCTAGTGTTAACTGTGGACTTTGGTGATAATGATGTGTCAATGGAGGTTCAGCAATTCGAATACTCGTTCCACTCTAGTGGGGACATTGATAATGGGAAGGCCGTGCATGTGTGGGTGAAGGGGGCATATGGGAAGTCTCTGTCCTTTCTCTTAACTTTGCTGAGAATCTAAAACTGCTCTTAAAAAAAGTCTTAAAGAAAGAATAAGACTATGAAAAAAAATCAAGATTTTAAAAAATGAAATGAATTTGAGGATAGAATGCAAGGAAATGTTAGAAATCCACCTTATATATGCATATTAAAAAGAGTTAATTGGCTTTTCAAATATTAATCTTAATAAATTTATTGTCCTACTAAAATAGTTTATGAGAATATGTAAGTGCTAATCTAATAAACAATGCTCTATGACCTGAATATCCCAAATATTAGTTAGTAGGAGGATAGATGCCTGCAAGCATGAAAGAAAGATTTAGTTTTGGATTTTTGGTTAATTTGTCGAGTGACTTTGGAAATGTCACTACACTTTGGTTATAGCTTCTCAGCCCATAAAAAAGGGTAATAAAATCACCCACTGAGAGAACCTCAAAGAAGTGTTCTCATAATTAATGAGTTGATGATGTTAACTTGGCTTATACACCTGAGATGAAAGGCTGTGTATAAAAATGTAATACCACTGTTGTTATAATTCCTGCTATTGTTCACACACAAGCAAATATGAATGCTCATGTTAGTCACAGCTAAAGATTAGGCCACCCAAGAAAAAGAATGAGCCCCGGTATGAATTGTGATTTCATTTGCACTATTATTTTTTCAGTATTATTTTGGTTAGATATACACCTTAACTTGAGTTATTGTTATAACAAAATGTTTTCAGAACCTGACTTCCTGGTAGGAGATGTGGAATATGTGGAACGTTCCAGTAACCAGCACTAGGACCTTCATAGTGCCTCTCGGACCTCAGTTTCCAAGCCAGTAAAATCCAGTTGTAGGATCAGGTGATCTCTGACTTTTCTATTAGTGCTGAGAGTTTACAATTCTCTATCACTCCAGTAACCCTGAGGGCCAATCCTGCAGCTGAAAAATAGAAGCCCTAGGCCAAGTACAGTGGCTCACGCCTGGAATCCCAGCACTTTGGGAGGCCAAGGTGGGCAGATTGCTTGAGCTCAGGAGTTTGAAACCAGCCTGGGCATCCTGGCAAAACCCCATCTCTACAAATAATAACAAAAGTTAGCTGGGCATGGTGGCATGCGCCTGTGGTCCCAGCTCCTTGGGAGGCTGAGGTGGAGGATTGCTTGAGCCCAAGAAGTTGAGGCTGCAGTGAGCCATGATAGTGCCACTGCATTCCAGCGTGGGTGACACAGTAAGACTTCCTTGTCTCAAAAAAAAAAAAGAAAGAGAGAAAGAAAGAAGGAAGGGAGGGAGGAGGGAAGGAGGGAGGGAGGGAGGGAGGAAGGAAGGAAGGAAGGAAGGAAGGAAGGAAGGAAGGAAGGAAGGAAGGAAGGAGAAAGAAAGAGAGAAAGAAAGAGAAAGAAAATAGAAGTTGGGGAAGGTTGGTTATAAACTGAGCAGTACAGTGATGTTTTAATACAGCTGTGCTGTAATCCTGGTTCTGCTACTTTATATTACTTGTAGGCAGATTTCCTCATCTGCAAATGGAGCTCAAAGCTCAGTGACCCTTCAGAGGGTCATTGGGAAGGTTACATGAAAGGCTTAGATAGTACCTGGCACATAGGAAATGCTCAACCAATGTCAGATTTTACCAAGCTGTGGAAGGACCTACCCAGCACCAACTTCATTTGCTCTGGCACCTGTACAACATCCACCAAACACAATGCTCCTAGTAGAGTGCCTCCCACCCAGTAAATGTTCAAGCTAAAGACAATTTGTTTTCCAAGAAAGTTTGAATTGCTTATTAATTCAAATCATCGTGGGCCACAAAGAGCCTGAAAAGTGTCTCCCCTAAACTATGCAGAATGGCTTTCGCACGTGCTCATAGCTGAGTCTGGTTCCGACCATACATTCATCCATCCACTAATTCATTCACCCAAGCACTCATTTATTTATCACGTATTTATCTGTGTCCCTGTGATGCACTCTGTGTAGTGGTGAATACTGCTGAATGCCAAGAAACAATTTTGAACTGGACAAAATCCCTCAGGGATCGTGCATTTTTTTTAATTTTTTAATTTATTTTATTTTATTTTTTTTTTGAGATGAAGCCTCTCTCTGTCTCCCAGGCTGGAGTGCAGTGGCCGGATCTCCGCTCACTGCAAGCTCCGCCTCCGGGATTCACGCCATTCTCCTGCCTCAGCCTCCCGCGTAGCTGGGACTACAGGCGCCCGCCACCACGCCCAGCTAATTTTTTTGGGGTTTCACCGTGTTAGCCAGGATGGTCTCGATCTCATGACCTCGTGATCTGCCCACCTCAGCCTCCCAAAGTGCTGGGATTACAGGCGTGAGCCACTGCGCCCGGCCGGATCTTGCATTCTAATGATATCTAAACTACTTCCGTCTTCTCCTTCTCTGAATTCTCTTTGCTTGTTTCCTGTTGCAGCCAAGGACCTTTGAGGTGACAAAGCCTCCAAATCGGTATTCATTTGGGAAATGGAGAAGGTGCCTGTCCCTCTCTGTCACACTGGCTTTGTATCTCTGACAGTATGCACCGTGCTTAATCATGACAGACACCAACTACGTTTTTGGGTTTTCTTTGCCAGGCACTACACTAAATGCCTTGTTTTGTATTATCTCCTTTAATCCAATGCAATGGGGTAGGTAGTAGGTATAATTACTAGCTCCTTTTGGCAGATGTGGAAACTGAGGCATAGGAAGCTTAAAGCAACTTGCCCAAGTTACAGGGCCAGTAAATGTGTGAGCTGAGATGTGGAGGCTTAAAGTCAGAACTGTCCAGCTCTGTGTTTTCCCTGTGTCTCACAGACGTTTTAGTGAAATAGTTGCTTTGGTTTTCACTTAGAAGCCCTCTTTGCCCCCATCTTTCCTCCCCATTCCTTTAAGACTGACCGTCTCCATTGAGATGGTGCCAGACATAGATGAGAATGAAAGACTCGGTGCTATTCTAGGGAGCGCTCCTCTCCTTCTCTCCAGGGCTGAAGACTTTTGTCCTGGGTCAAGCCTCTTGAGCATGGCTCTCTCTCCCTTAAGAAAAGGTTTTTCCCTATTAAGTTCACCAGCCCTTAATGCAAATTGACATGTGGCAGGCAGCTCCAGATCTGAGTATCTCTTCTGCCCTATGTTGCAGAATTACACAACATACCCACGTTGACCTTTCCTGCATGATCTGTTCTGGATATGACCAATGTGTGAAGGTGTTGAGACAAACAAATGATTCTGTTCACCCTCCCAAACCTAAGTGCCAAAGTAGCAGATTGCTTGTGGGCAGGGTGTGTCATTTCATTTACCCCCTCTTCCTAGAAGCACATACATACGCCATTGCAGAGAGTTGCTTATAGAGTGGGAGAGGAAAATTGTTCCTATGTTAAGGAACAGGCTTAATAATGCTTAGGCCAGCTCACTGCCTTGACATGGGGAGAGGGAGCCAGAGATCAGCTTCCTCATATCATAAATGATCATTGTTATAGTATATGATCTTTGCAAATTTATGTATTGGTCAGGTAGGGCTGCCAGAACAAAATACCATAGACCGAGTGGCTTAAAGAACAGAAATCTATTTCTTACAGTTCTGAGGCTGGAAGTCTAAGCTCAGGGTACCAGCATGGTTGGGTTCTGGTGAGAGCTCTCCTTCTGGCTTGCAGATGACTGCCTTCTCAATGTCTTCACATGGTAGTGACAGAACAAGTCCCCATCTCTTCTGCTTCTCATGAAGAGGCTAATTCCATTAGAGGGGTCCCACTCCCATGACCTTATCTAAACCGAATCATCTCCCAAAGGCTCTGCTTTCAAATACCATCACATTGGGGGTTAGGGCTTCAACATACGAATATTGAGGAGACATAAATATTCAGTCCACACAATTTATAATTATAACTGAAGTGTTTTTTTGAGACTAAGTCTCGCTCTGTTGCCCAGGCTGGACTGCAGTGGTGAGATCTTGGCTCACTGCCACCTCCACTTCCTGGGTTCAAGTGATTCTTGTGCTTCAGCCTCCCAAATAGCTGGGATTACAGGTGTGTGCCACCACGCCTAGCTAATTTTTTTGTATTTTTGGTAGAGATGGGGTTTCACCATGTTGGCCAGGCTGGTCTCCAACTCCTGACCTCAAGTGATCTACCCACCTCGGCCTCCCAAAGTGCTGGGATTACAGGCATGAGCCACCATGCCCGGTCACCAATTATAACTAGAGTCTAATAGGCATAAAAAGTGAAATCAGAGTATCTATCCACCAAGAGGAAAGGGAGATGGGGAGATCATAGTAGAATGCATCAGAGGTGTCTGAATATGGGTTCCAGATACCTAGGGATGAACTGAGAGAAACCGGGGAATGAGAACTCAATCCATGTATGAGGAAATGAATATTTTGGGGGGCATGGGCAAGTGCCTTACTAATAAGATTTCTCAGTACCACACTCTTCAAACTGGGGTACATATCCATCTGGGAGTAGGAGGAGCCTTTCCTCCACAATTAAAACAATTAAACAATATATACACCAGAATCTATGGTAAAGTAAGCATTGTTCTATGAAACCTTTGCTTATACATATATTTGTGTATGTTTGCACTGGGTTGCACACATCTTTTTTGTGTGAGTTGTGGTCAAAATGTTTGAAAGTCACTGCCAGTGTCTTCAATAATAACCCAGAATTTTAAAAAGTTTCTATTATATAATTATTCTCTTCCAAAAATGAACATGGGCACCATTTCACTGCTGCAGCCATTTCTTTTCTTCTTCTTTTAAAATATTTTCCAGTTCTAACAAATATAATTTGATGACATTCAATAGTAGGTTAACGGACTTAAGTCTTCTTCTGTGAGACAATGATGACTTTTGAAAGTTCATTTTTAAAAGAAATCTATAAAATTTAACTAAAGAAAATATGTAAGGTTGGGCATGGCAGCTCATGCCTGTAACCCCAGCATTTGGGAGGCCAAGGAGGGCGGATCACCTGAGGTCAGGAGTTCGAGACCAGCCTGTCCAACATGGTGAAACTCTGTCTCTACTAAAACTACAAAAATTATCTGGGAGTGGTAGCACATGCCTGTAATCCCAGCTACTCAGGAGTCCAAGGCACGAGAATTGCTTGAACTTGGGAGGCAGAGGTTGCAGTGAGCTTAGATCGCGCCATTGCGCTCCAACCTGGGTGATAGAGTGAGACTCTGTCTCAAAAAAAAAAAAAAAAAAAGGAAAGAAAGAAAAAAGAAAATATGTAAATAAATAGAGATAATACACCATATCCTTGAATGCAAAGACTCAATAGCATTTAAAGTCTTTTGCAATATTGGATTCTCATGTCCTCATAGGTAAACTTGCTTTTTACTTTTGTCCATTCAGCTGTTCAATCCTTCTACTGACATTTGTCTATTAAATTTCAAACTTCCAAGATATTAGTTATTTCATGTCTGTGGTATCCTGTCAAATTTTCTGAGGACATTCATTTTTGTCATAATATCTTTTGCCTGTCTAATTAGCTATATTCTCTCCGGCATTTATTTTTCTGTTTATTGAATCTGGTGCCATTTTATGATAGTGTTTCTCCCTAAATATTTGGTGATACTTGTTTTCCTCTTGATCTTCATACTGGAAGTTTCTGACCACCTGTCACTTATACCTAGTGTTCTGGGAGCAGGTGGGGTGGACAGGAGAACCGTAATCCCAGCACTTTCAGAGGCCGAGGCAAGCAGATCATGAGGTCAGGAGTTTGAGACCAGCCTGGTCAACATAGTGAAACCCCGTTTCTACTAAAATACAAAAATTAGCAGGATGTGGTGGCATGCACCTGTAATCCCAGCTACTTAGGAGGCTGAGGCAGGAGAATTGCTTGAACCCGGGAGGCGGAGGTTGCAGTGAGCCGAGACCATGCCATTGCACTCCAGCCTGGGTGACAGAGTGAGACTCCGTCTAATATATAGGCTATATATATAGCCAATATATATATCCCCCTGGTCTTTTATAGGAAATTTCTTTATCACCAAGTGAAGTAGTAAGCTTCAAATCCAATACATTGGCTTTGTCTATGTAATTGGTTTTCATGATCAGTGTCATTTCACTTCCCACAGGAATACAAGGCAGGCACTTAAATAATGTCTTTACCAGACTTATCTTCTTTCGCCAATAGATAGAAATTTTTAAAAGGCTGTTGAGAAAAATGCCAAAAGTCAAAAAAGCCTGTCACCTGAAGCTTCAGTTTCTGTGGATGGGACTTGTTGCCTTAATCTTCGCATTTCTGCAAAGTCTCTTTGCTTCTTAGGTTAGTTGTACAAATTACAATCCATATATCATTCAAGTACGAGTGTGAAAATGACTTCTAGGGTGATTCTTGAGAAAAGACTGAGTCTCTGACAAAAATAAATACTGACATAGAACTAGACAAAACTGTATTATTACTAGGAAACTTTTCTCATTAATGGATCAATGAGATCAATCAGTAATTAAATACTTCCCACAACTCAACACAGAACTCCCTCAACAGCAAAGCCAGTAAAAAATGGGTTTTTACTCATTTTTTAGGCAATTTCGAGAAATAGGAGAAAACAAAGAGACCAAAGAAACCAAGAAATCACTGCAATGACAATATGGGAGTCATTACAGGCAGGATTTGGGGACATTTGCCTTCACTTATTCTGGCCTGGTAGATAAATTGGGTCCTGTTTTTTTTTTTTTTTTTTTTTTTCTGCAGCCTTATATAACAGTCTTACTTTTTCAGGTTGAATGGAGTTCACAGTGGTTCTTAACCTCATTTTCTTCTAGCTAAAAGTTATGACTCATTTATATCTGCAATTGCCTCACCCTTTCATTTTTCAGTGGAGCTAAGGCATCGGGATTGGGGGTGGGAGGCCGATCCTCAAGAAGAAGCCTGAAGAATGGACTGGAAGATACTAAGGCTGGTAAAGAAACACAGGCTTCTGCCTACTTTGTTTTCCAGAACTCAGTCTTCCTTTTCTTGGAATGTTGTCTTCATTCTGTCTCAGCTTAAAAGCTGAGGTCATGAAAACTGTGTCTTTGTTTTGCCCACAAGTGGCATGCCAAGATATCACATAGTGCCTGGTGCATAGTGGGTACTGTAAACATGTAGTGAATGTGTGGATTACATCTCTTTTCCCCAGCATTGAATCTGAAGTTCTGATTGTGTGTGTGAGGCCTGACTCTGAGTTGTCAGGGAAAGTGAAATTTCCCCAGCACTTAGCAGAGTATCTTCCTTTTTCATCTTGCCTCTCCTTCAGTTGTCCTTCTTACTCACTTATTCCCATTTCAAACTTGGCTCAAAAAGTGCTAAGTATGCCTTCAATATTTTGCTGATGAAATGGTATCTTTTTATTATCTGGCTAAATATCTTCCTAACTCTGTCATATTGTCTGTAAAAAAGAGGTAAGAATTCAGTTATAAAGCCCTTTGAATAAGTTGATTATGATTTTTATAGACTGAAAATAAAAGAATGATGTTGAGTGAGTTCAGTTATTGCTATCATTGCAGGGAGTCATCTTTCCTGAAATCAAATTTGTAACTTAATCCTTTCAAGAAAAGTAATATTTTGACTATGGCTGGTAATCAGACAAAGAAGCATTTTACCTGAAGTATTAATTAAACGTAATCATTTAATAAGTTAAGAATGTTTAACATGTTTTAAATATACATTTTAATATAGAAATAGAGCTGGGTGCAGTGGTTCACGCATGTAATCCCAGCACTTTGGGAGGCTGAGGCGGGCAGATCACCTGATGTTGGGAGTTTGAGACCAGCCTGACCAACATGGAGAAATCCTGTCTCTACTAAAAATACAAAATTATCTGGGCATGGTGGCAGGTGCCTGTCATCCAAGCTACTCAAGAGGTTGAGGCAGGAGAATCACTTGAACCTGGGAGGTGGAGGTTCAAGTGAGCTGAGATCACGCCATTACACTCCAGCCTGGGCAACAAGAGTGAAACTCTGCCTCAAAAAAAAAAAGAAAAAAGAAAATAGAAATGAGGTCTCACTATGTTGTTCAGGCTGATCTTGAATTCCTGAGCTCAAGTGATCCTCCTGCCTTGGCCTCCCAAAGTGCTAGGATTACAGGCGTGAGCCACCGCGCCCAGCCTAAAATTTTAAAAAATTTGCTCTGGAAATATTAGCAGTGTAACAACTTTCAGAATAACAGATGTAGAATAGTGAGAAAATTGATTAAAACTATTAAACTAATTTTTAGGTTAATAATTACAGGTGGTCTTCTTTATCTGCAGTTCTACATCCACTAATTCAACCACAAATGCATTGAAAATATTTTTTTAAATGGCTGAGTGCAGTGGCTCATGCCTGAAATCCCAGCACTTTGGGAGGCCAGGGCAGGCAGATCACCTGAGGTCAGGAGTTTGAGACCAACCTGGCCAACATGGCGAAACCCCGTCTCTACTAAAAATAAAAAAAAAATTTAGCTGGGCATGGTGGTGTGTGCCTGTAATCTCAGCTACTTGGGAGGTTGAGGCAGGATAATCAATTGAAGCTAGGAGGCGGAGGTTGCAGTGAGCCAAGATCGCACCCCTGCACTCCAGCCTGGGTGACAGAGGGAGACTCTATCTCAAAAAAAAAAACAAACAAATATATATATATATACACACACACACACACACACATACACACATATATGTGTATATATATATGTATGTATATATATTTAAAAACAAACCATAGAAAATGATACAACAAAGAATAATACAAATTAAAAAACAATACAGTATAACAATTACTTACATAGCATTTAGATTGCATTAGGTATTATAAGTAATCTAGAGATGATTTAAAGTATACAGGAGGATGTACACAGATTATATCGAAATACTATACCATTTTAAATAAGTGACTTGAGCATTCGTGGATTTTGATATCCACAGGGGTGGATTCAATTCCTGGAGCCAATTCCTTGTGGATACCAAGAGGTGACAGTATGTTGCTGCATAAATTGGTTATATGGATTTTTCCATTAGTATATCACTTTAATGAAGTTTAATTTATCCTTTCATCATATTTTAACTCAATGTGATTAAAATACACTAATACTACTTATTTTCCAATTATTTTTTTTAATATTGCAGGGAGAAATTTCTGAAAGATTTTACGCAGGAAGAAGAGTTCTTAAATAAGTAGTTAAGAGTGGTTAAATAAGCCAACTTAAAGAAGTAGGATGTGAACTGGTTTTATTTTTAAAGTTTGTTTTACCTGATCAAGAACTTTCAACTTATAACTTAGTTAAAATATTAAAACGTTAAGGAGGGAGAAACATTAAGGTATGAATAATAATATAAAGACAGTATATATCACATATTTTTCAGAGCTACAAATAAACAAATGTAAGACGTTATACAATGGTGAGCATGCTTATGCAAGCCTAAACCCAAAGTCTGAGGAAGCAGAGAGGCTGAAGAAAGAGGCTGAAATATCTAGTGTCTCAGAAAGAAATGTTTAATAGGGGCTTGCCAACAGAACTATATAGTCTTGGGTGGCAGCAAGACCAGAGGGTGAATCCTTTGCACCATTACCCCCCAGATCCAGGGCATATGTATCACAGGGAAAGGGTGTATGGGATTCAGAGGGGAAGTGTAGACAATTGAAGTATGATAACATCAAGGCTATTTTGACCCAAGGGTGGAATATTCAGTAAATACATGCTCTTATGTAAGGAACAATAGATAAACTGGAAATCTGAGAGGCCTTCCCAGAACTGGGGCTAATCAGAAGTTAACATGGCAGATTAGGATCCAAGATGGAGTTACTTTTGCCTCCACAGAAGTATTAAATTGAACCAAGTGTCTATGCAAGTAAAGGTTAACTGTATTCTGTTGTAGTCTGGTCATGAATACAGAAAGGATTCTTGTATTGAAGCAAACATGCCTGTTTGGTCATTTGGATCTAGCATGTAGAATATCCAGCATCTGCTAAGATCATAGCGTGATATTATTTTAATTAGTATGACATGCTTGATCATGTTCAAAGTTCAAGTAAGGTCACGTCTTCCTTTAATAATCAAGTTAATCACTGGAGCCCTACTTGCCCAGATGTGCGGAATTCTGCTTTCTCTCTTGAGGACCTTTCCCAAGAACACTAAGATGTTACAGAGTCCAGCCAGGCCAGTCCTGCTTCCAAATATCTTGCCAGGGGATCCTGGGAAAGCTGATTAGTTCAATGGTAGATTTCGCATTTTCTGAGGCTGTGGCTTTTGTTCATGGACCCAGGTTTCCACTCTATTTGGCCACAGTTCCCAAAAGCACAGCTTCCTTGTCAGAGTAAGCCATGCACTCTGCTGGAACCAGCTCTCAATAATCTAGACCTTGATATTGAGCCTAGGAGTCTAGGCCAGTTTGCCCTTTTCTTCTTGGCGAGATTCTCCTTGCAGACCATCTCAGTCCCACAGAGAGAATCTGAACCCCAAAAGGGTAGGAATTATAAATCTCTACATTTTCCCCAAAGCTTCTAGTTCCCCATGCAAATTTGACCACATTCTCCCCAAAACATACCACTCCTGCATACCATGGAGTATTGATGGAGCATACTTTGATAGGCCAAAAACAAAACAACTACAACTAAGACAACTTCAAAATAAAAGTTAAAAAGAAGCAATGCTTTCCTAAACCAAGACAACATTTATTTGCTGCTGCCATCTAGGCTGAGATGTGTTCAACATTATTTAAATGGCAATCTCTCCAGGTAAAATTAAATTCAGTACTAAGCAGTAAAACAATATTAAAAGTACAATAGATTTGAAAATAAGTTTATTTCTCAATCCCTTCTTGCATTAACTTTACTTCCTTCCAGTCTTGTGGGTAAAGTATCTTTACTTCTGGACAAGGAAACTCTAACACCACTCCACAACACATTGACGAAGAATAGAACTACCTCTATAGCGTTGATAAACGTGTTTCATAGTACACACAACCAAGAAATAGTTCTTAATGTACACACAACCAAGAAATAGTTCTTAATGTTATATTTCTCCTAATTCAACGTTCTGTATATTTTTGAAATCCTTATTTAACTTCAAAGCCTGTCTTCTTGGAAAAGAATTATGGATCCAATCTATGTTATCTGCCTAAAATACAGTAAGAAATAATATAAATTTGTCGCAGATGGGTTACAATTTGATTATGTTCCTCATCCTTAGCAAACCTTGCTAGTTTGTGATCAAATATAGACCTAATACCTGCATCAAGTAAAATCAAACAAATCCAGAAACCTGTCTAGTATCTTTCTACCCATTTTAAATGCCATGTTTTAGCTTCTGTGTCTTCATGGTAGGAATTCTTAGATATATTTTCTTTTTTTAAAAAAGTCTGGTTTTAATTTTGTCTTAATACTCATGCTTGTACTCTTTAATCTTCAGAGCTGAGAATTATTCTCTTCTACACTTTTAATTTAAAATCTTATTTATGAGACTTTCTGTTTCTAGTCACTTATGGAGCCTCCTTTGAATTTCAAGAATTAAACATTATTCTAAATGTATGTTTTTTATTTCTTGGTCCAATCTGGATGTCTCTAGATTTTGATGTAGTATAAAAGACTGTGAAATACCATGAGCGGTTCCGAATATATATAGTCTCCAGTGATTTGCTAAGCAGTTATTTGTTAAGTAATGAACCACTCAAACTTCAAAGTTTCTATAGGGTTTTACAGAAAACCCCTCAGGGTAGAAACTCAGTGGCTGGCAACTAAATCTATTCTGAACAAGATCTTTCAAAACATTTGAGAAGTTCATTTACAAGATCATAAATATTCTCAGACTTTTACTTCAGTTGGATTTTATTTCCAGGTCAGCACATCAGCAATACTCCACATGGCATAGAGCAAAAAGGGGCCTATGTATTAATTAGGACTTCTTGCAAGTGACAGAAAAATACCTCTAGCTACTTTAGACCATGAAGGGGATTTATCGGCTCACATAATAAAAAGCTCCAAGATATACAGCCTTCAGACAAGATTTGAGCTCATGGTACAAATGGTCTCATCAAGAAGGATATCATCTTCTCATTCTTCAGGGTATCTTACCTCTCTCCATCAACCCCAGAAGCTCTAGGGGCAAAATGACAGCAGTATTCAAAGACCTCTCATCTTCACATCATAACTTCTAGGATAACCAGCTCCTTCGGGGGCCTTGGGTATCACCATCTCTTTGACCAAAATCGTGTAACTTGTTGTTTCAGGAAAATTCTCCTCAAATGGTGTTTTGGTGCCCACATACCAAGCAGCAGGCACCAGCTGGGTATCCTCCAATTCCATTCTGACACTATCTACCAGGAGATAGTGTCAAATCCCAGAGGCTGTGGGCTCGGTCCCTAAGACCTCCCCCTTCTTCAGCCACCAGTTGGAAGTCTGGGCATCCAGAACTTCTGGCTGACTGACTTCCAGTTGCGGTTCCTAAGACCCCTCTTTGGGTTCGATTAACTTTCTGGAACAGCAGCTCATGGAACTCAGGGAAACACTTGCATTTACTGGTTTATTATAAAGGATATTACAAAAGATACAGATGAAGGGATATGTAGTACAAAGTATGGGGCAAAGGGTATGGAGCTTCCATGCCCTCCCTGTGCCTTCCACCCTCCAGGAACCTCCATGTGTTCAGCTATCTGAAGCTCTCTGAACCCTGTCTCTTTTTTTTTTTTTTTTTTTGAATGGAGGCTTCATTACATAGGCATGATTGACGACCACACAGAAATGTGACTGGACAAAAAACACACAATCTAGGCCGGGCGCGGTGGCTCAAGCCTGTAATCCCAGCACTTTGGGAGGCCGAGCGGGCGGTGATCACGAGGTCAGGAGATCGAGACATCCTGGCTTAATAGTTAAACCCTGTCTCTACTTAAAAATACAAAAAACTAGCCGGCGACGAGGCGGGCGCCTGTAAGTCCCAGCTCTCGGGAGCTGAGCAGGTGATGGCTAAACCGGGAGCGAGCTGCAGTGAGCTGAGATCGGCCCACTGCTCCGCCGGGTGGCAGAGCAAAGGGACTCCGTCTCAAAAAAAAAAAAAAAAAAAAAAAAACACACCACCAACAATCTAAACCAGAAGGCCTTGTCTTTTCCCCGGTCTGTTCAGACTTTTCTTGGCCTCTGTGTGTAGCGTTCCTTTCCCTAGGATGTGGGGCATGACCTTCTCTGGAAGGAGGGGCTTTTAAAAATTTTTTATTTTTTAAATTTATTTTATTTATTTATTTTTTGAGACGGAGACTCGCTCTGTCGCCCAGGCTGCAGTGCAGTGGCATGATCTCTGCTCACTACAAGCTCCGCCTCCTGGGTTCACGCCATTCAAGGAAGGGATTTTAACCCACAATCAGTTTAGAGTTTTGCCTTGGGCGGGTGAAAAGAGGGTAGGAGAGGGTTAGAGAGAGAGAGAGAGAGATTCTGTTTCTTAAGACCTGCTTCTGAGGCTTAAAGTGTCTCAACATTATAACAAAAGACTGCAGCAAGGGCTATGAGAGTTATGAGCCAGAAACCATGGACAAAAACCAACCTATGTATATATAATCAGAATGTCACACTGGTCTATCCCTGAGCCAATCTCTGTGGCCAAGGGGATGGAACATGTTGATAATCTTAGATCAACCACCCCAATCCCCTTCCTAGAAGTGAGGTTGATTCCTTAGGCAGAGGTGGAGTGCATGCTGTTCCCTAATGGCAGGAGATGGGGTCATAGATGGATGGATGGAGATGGGGCATGACACCCTTCCTCTCCATACTCTTTTCTTTCCCGTTAAATTTTAGTGGAAGACGCAGGGATATAGAAAATAGGTTTCCAGATATTGACAACCTACTTGACTGCTTTCAGATCTATATCCTCCAGAGTAGCCTGTTGTCTCTGGCCATTTCTGCAGGACAAAACATGTTTCTACACCTTCGTTGATATAATTCATTCAGCCATCATTTCACTATTTTGTTCATCCATTTGTTCGTTTAATATATATTTATGTGCCCAGTACTGTGCTTTTTTTCCCATCTCTTCCCTTAAGACGGAGTTAAGGGCCGGGTGCAGTGGCTTGTGCCTATAATCCCAGCATTTTGGGAGACTGAGGCAGGGGGATCACTTGAGGACAGGAGTTAGAGACCAGCCTGGCCAACATGGTGAAATCTCATCTCTACTAAAAATACAAAACCTAGCCAGGCTTGGTGGTGCACACCTGTAGTCCCAGCTACTTAGGAGGCTGAAGGGGGAGGGTCACTTGAACCCGAAAGGCAGAGGTTGTAGTGAGTCAAGATTGCGCCACTGCACTCCAGCCTGGGTGACGCAGTGAGACTCCTTATCAAAAAAAAAAAAAAAAAAAAAGACTGAGTGAAGATGCTGGGCCTGTTGGAGCTGAACCCAGACAGAGCCAGTGTGCTCAGAGGTAATCAGAGTAGAGGGGACGATGTTTGAGTAATTTTCCTTGCTGATAGGCAAACCTGCCAAGTGCTTTTCTTTATAGGCATATGACTAACTCCACCCACTCTCACCTAGAAGTGCCTGGGGGTTTTCCAGGTAGTTAATTAGCTATTCAAAGATAATCCTTGGGAAGCTCCAATTTTCAAACAAAGTATCTTTTAATGGCATTTTTAAATTATCTCCTTAGATAACAAATGTAATCACTGCCATTTATTGAACGCCTACTAGGCACTAAGTTAGTCATTTTACTTACATTAGGTTATTAATTCTTTATACAAACCATCAAGGTAAGAATTATGATTTCACCATTATAAAATGAAGGCATAGACAGGCCAAGTGAATTTCTCAAGGTGGAAAGCAACAGAACCAGGGTGTAAACCTAGGTCTGTCCAATGCCAAAGCCAGTGCTTGCTTATTCCACGGGCCTCTCTCTCCCATGGTACACTGGAGTATCACTAAATATCAAACCTTATTTTCATTATTAGGTCATAATGAAACCAACTATCCTATCAGTGTCTATTAAATTCAATTTAGTAAGTAATTCTGAAACTAAGACTTAGATTTAGAATGTCACTGGGCACAGTGGCTCATGCTTGTAATCCCAGCGTTTTGGGAGGCCAAGGCAGAAGTTCAAGACCAGCCTGACAAATATAGTGAAATCCCTTCTCTACTAAAAATATAAAAAATTTAGCCGGGCATGGTGGTGTGCCCCTGTAGGACTACTTGGGAGGCTGAGACAGGAGAATCCCTTGAACCTGGGAAGTGGAGGTTGCAGTGAGCCAAGATCATGCCGCTGCACTCCAGCCTGGTTGACAGAGTGAGATTACATCTCAAAAAAAAAAAAAAAAAAAAAAATTTGAATGGATCTAGAAGACTATGCAAATAGAACTACTACATTTTTACTGGAAACTAGTAGCAGAACTTAGGTTTTCTTTTTTTTTTTTTGAGACAGGGTCTCACTGTGTCACCCAGGCTGAAGTGCAGGGGCACAATCTTAGCTCACTACAACTTCTACCTCGCAAGTTCAAGGTCAAGCTCCCACCTCAGCCTCCCGAGTAACAGGAACCACAGGCATGTGCCACCAAGCCTGGCTATTTTTGTATTTTTCGTAGAGACGGGGTTTTACCATATTGCCCAGGATGATCTTAAACTTCTGGGCTCAAGTGACTCACCCACCTTGGCCCCCCGAAGTGCTGGGATTACAGGGGTGAGCCACCACACCCATCCGCATTTAGTATTTCTAACTCACAACTTGTTCTTTTCTGAATCCCCAAAAAGAAAATAAGACACAGACCCTTCCTGAACTTAGAGTCTAGTTGGAGAAGAGGTCTTACAGAAATGACACTGCTCTTAATTGTCAAAGCGAGCTGTACAAACGTAGTTTAATGTCGAATGGAATATTAACAGTAAAACCTGCCAGAGGAACTTGAGTGTGCATTCCTTCTGCGGTTTCATTTTGTTTTCACAGTTTTGGGGAGAAAGCTTCTTTTGCCTTTTCCCGTTGTTCCACATGGAGGAACTTCCATTAGAATAATGCAGTTATCTTAGAAGTGAGTTACTTCATTGGTGATAGTGAGGATTCTATACGTAGTGGTGCATGTTCCTTGATTGTGTAAAATTAAGCTACTTAAAAGCTGCAAGGCTGCATCCATCAGAGATTCATTCTCTTTCCTCTCTGCCAGACCAGTGCAAGGCAGTTATTCCAGATAGGTGCATCTGCCAAGGTGCTCTGTCTCACAGTTCACACTGCATGAGGTGGGCTGGAATGTTAGCCAGCCCTGCCCTTTGTCCACAGGTATAAATTCATGTTCTCCCATCAACTCCCATCAACTGCCACTTTCCCCTCCATCAGTCAGCTCCCTGTGTCTTATGTCTCAGTTGCTTCAGAACCCCACAGAGGAAAAAGGAAGTGGTTTCTTTGTTTTTGTTTGTTTGGTTTGTTTTTTGAGGTGGAATCTTGCTCTTTGTTGCCCAGGCTGGAGTGCAGTGGCATGATCTTGGCTCACTGCAGTCTCCACCTCCCAGATTCAAGTGATTCTCCTGTCTCAGCCTCCCAAGTAGCTGGGACTGCAGGGGTTTGCCACCACGCCCAGCTAATTTTGTATTTTTAGTAGAAACGGAGTTTCACCATGTTGGCCAGCCTGGTCTCGAACTCGTTCTGACCTCAGGTGATCCGCCCGCCATGGCCTCCCAAAGTACTGGGATTACAGGTGTGAGCCACCGCGCCCGGCCTTCCTCCTTTCTTATCTCTGACTTCTCTCTCACTCCTGCTACCTGGGATCACCACCGATTAAACTATACCTGCAATTGAGGGGCGGAGGCTGCTGGATGCTTGAGCCCTGGATTTCAAGACCAGTATGGGCAACATGGCAAAACCCCATCTCTACAAAAACATACAAAAATTAGCTGGGTATGGTGCATGTGCCTATATCCCAGCTGCTCGGGAGGCTGAGGTGGGAGGATCATCTGAGCTTGGGCAGGTCGAAGCTGCAGTGAGCCAAGATTGCACCTTTGCACTCCAGCCTGGGCAACAGAATGAGACCCTATCTTAAAAAATAAATAAATAAACTATCTGCACTGAAATCCTGGCTCTGCTTTTGCAGAGACCCAAACTAAGTCAATGACAAAAGAAGATGGGATCTGTAGCTATTTGGAAATCAATAAAAAAGAAAAGAAAAAAAGAATCTATCCAGGAAGAGCAGACTGCTCCCTTGAGATAGACGCTCCCATCCCAACCTATCTCAGCATACATAGCAGTCTTCCTCCTTGGCACTGCCCTTGTTTAGGTCTAGCTGTCATCACCTAGGGTAGAAATAAAGCCCCTTCTTCCTCAAAACCATGCCTGTGAATCCTCGCCTTTTCTCATAGCCTGGACTTATTATCCAGCTTCATTCTTAATTTGTCCTGTTCACTAGAATCAAGCAACTAGTTCATAACTATGAGCAAACAGCAAGATCTTACTTGAGCTGAATTATGAATACAGTGTCAAGTTCCTCTGTTGGCTTATCCTGACTTCAAACTGTTCAACAGTATTTTCTGGCACTTACTGCTATCCTTTCCCCATTTTAGACAATAGGCTTTTTCTCTTTCCTTTTTTTTTTTGAGACAGAGTCTTGCCCTGTCACCCAGGCTGGAGATCTCTGCTCACTGCAACCTCCACCTCGCAGGTTCAAGTGATCCTCCCACCTCAGCCTCCCAAGTAGCGGGGATTACAGGCACTCACCACCATGTCCAACTAATTTTTGTATTTTTAGTAGAGATGAGGTTTCGCCATGCTGGCCAGGCTGGTCTCGAACTCCTGACCTCAGGTAATCCGCCTGCCTCGATCTCCCAAAGTGCTGGGAATACAGGCCTGAGCCACCATGTCCGGCCATGGCTTTTTCTTTTAGATCCTAATCCTTAAGTTTTTCCCAGACCACTCTTCCTCTTCATTCTTTAGTTTGGGTTATTGCCGTTGGGTACCTTTTAGGGTTTTCGGAGATACACACACACACACACACACACACTCACACTCAGAATCATGCATCATTTAATGATAAGGATAAGCTCTGAGAAATGCATCATTAGGCGATTGTATAGTTGTGCAAACATCATAGTGTGTACTTACACAGATCTTAGTGTTATAGCCTACTGTGCACCTGTGCACAGGATATATGGTGTAACCTATTGCTGCTAGGCTACAAACCTGTATAGCATGTTAAAAACACAGATCCAAACCATATCAGATGGGCTGCCACACAGGTGCAAAAGGTCCCATTCCACAGAGAGCCCTGAAGCTGGATGGCTCTTCAGAGTTGTCCCAACGCTTGGCCTTGATGAACTCGACAGACCAGTCATTGGATGCAGGCTGCTCTGGAAAGAGAGGGTGACCTTGGGTGTAGCGGGTTGACTCAGCCTAGGCAATTCCTAAAGAGGGCTAACAGCTGAGAGCTGTTGGCTGCCAACATTCCCAGCAGCTGAGGAAATAAATCCTTAATCTCTGAAGGAGAGAGTAGGAATCTGGGAAGCGTGGCACCGGAAGTCTACACGCCTCCACTGGTAAGTCTCTTCCAATCATTCTCTAAATCCTCACCCTAATCTCTGCCTAGAGATCTTCAGGTTAAAAATCAGAGCTCTAGCATTGTCTCAAAAAACAAACAGAAAACTTGTAAAATTCTGGTACCAGCAAGTCCTATTTTCTTTTCTTTCTTTTTTTTAGACAGAGTTTTGCTCTTGTCGCCCAGGCTGGAGTGCAATGGTATGATCACGGCTCACTGCAACCTCCACCTCCTGGGTTCAAGCTATTCTTCTGCCTCAGCCTCCCAAGTAGCTGGGATTACAGGCATGTGCCACCACACCCGGCTAATTTTGTGTTTTTAGTAGAGACGGGGTTTCTCCATGTTGGCCAGGCTGGTCTCGAACTCCTGATCTCAGGTGATCCACCTGCATCGGCCTCCCAAAGTGTTGGGATTACAGGCATCAGCCACCGCGCCCTGGCAACAGTCCTATTTTCTTAAGAAAAACCCTTTTTTAAAATTATGTCTGATGTTCAGACATCAACCCTTTTTTGTGTAAATTAACGTCCATGTTCCAAAATACATTTCTGATGCCCTAAGCATTCTTTTCCAGATGCATCAAACTTTGTGAATTCTGTAGGAAATGGAAACTTGATTTCAAAAATAAACCTTGAAGCAATTGGAAAATAAAGAGGACGTTCCTTTTGAATCAATGCTAAGAGTTAAGCAGGCCCACAGGCACTGTGAACAAAACTTCTTCAGAGTTCTTCAGAATTCGAAATGATTGTAATAACAGATACACTAGAGTGTGTGGCAGGATTTTAAAGGAGCTTAGGGAATACTCAGCAGGCTTCCAGCTAAAAGCTTATATGTTCTTTTCTTTTTTTTTTCTTCTGAATTTAGAGTACATTCTAGGACCGTTCAGACTTTATGAATTTATGTGAAGTCAGGGATGCAAGCCCACCTGAGGATATGAACGATTCAATGTTAAGTCAGAGTTTGGGGCCGGACGTGGTGGCTCACACTTGTAAGCCCAGCACTTTGGGAGGCCAAGGCAGGTGGATCACCTGAGGTCAGGAGCTCAAGACCACCCTGGCCAACATGGTGAAACCCCGTCTCTACGAAAAAAATACAAAAAATTAGTCGGGCATGGTGGTGCTTACCTGTAGTCTCAGGTACTCAGGAGGCTGAGGCAGGAGAATTGCCTGAACTCGGGAGGCGGAGATTGCAGTGAGCCAAGATCACACGACTGTGCTCCTGCCTGGGCAACAGAGCAAGACTCTGTCTCAAAAAAGAAAACAAAAAGTCACTGTTAGGGGTTGGCTGTGTTCTGCCTCCCCTCCACAAAAGATATGTTGGAGTCATAATCTCTTGTGCCTCAGGATGTGACCTTATTGGGAGATACAATTTTTACAGAGGTAATCAGGTTAAAATGAAGTCACTAGTGTGAAACCTAATCCAGTATCAGTAGTGTCCTTATAAAATAGAGGAATTTGGACACAGAGTCACCATCTACAAGCCAAGAAGCCCCTGAGGGTACCAGAAGCTGGGAGAGAGGATGTGAAACAGATTCTCCCTTATATTCCTCAAAAGGAACCAACAGTGCTGTCACCTTGATTTCAAACTTGTAGCCTCCAGAACTGAGACAATACATTTCTACTGTTTAAGCCACCCAGCTGGTGATACTTGAGTACAGCAGTCCCAGAAAACACATAAGGCTACTCTGACAGCACCTTCCCTGTTCAGCCTTCCATTTCATATCTGTACCGTCATCTTCCACGAAGGTAGCTCAGGAGTTGATGAACAAGACTCGATCCTGGTTTGATCACTTGGTTAAGTTACTTTGTTTCTCCAAGCCTGTTTTCTCATATGTAAAATAAGAACGTGCGTAATACCTACTATGGACACCTTTTGAGTATTCACTACGCTAATAGATAAGATCCTTTCTAGGTGCCTGTAAATTCAAGAGTGTCACATAAGACCCATTGGCTATTTGCCAGCAAATGCTCACGGTCTAATGGTGGGTAGTCTGATCCTTGTAATTTGTATACCTCTTAGAGATTCAAGCTCAGCACCACTTCTTCTGTCCGCTAGTGTCCATTATAAATACTGCTGTCATTTTCTCTTATCGACTCCCAATGACCAAGGCCGCTAAGTCTCCCGAAGCAAAACTATGAATTATCTTTATGTATTGAGGAAGCGATAAACCAGAAAGATGACAACCCAGCACCCAGTCTTTCTTCACAAGTCATTGTGGATCAATCTGGGGACATTGTATATAAATTAGCAGCATTGGTCAGGCTCAATGGGTCACCCAGCCAGAGACCAGCTTCCAGCTCCTTTTGACCCTTTAATATTTTAATGTAGTTTTTATATTTTAATATAATATTTTTTAATATTTTAATATTTTAAATGTAGTTTTTAAACCAGATAATCATCCTTGGTTTATGTGGTGCAGGCACTTTAAAAGCATACCTAAACATTACAAAACTAAATACAGATGGTCTTTGGACTGTTGATTAGATTTGATTATACGAACGTTTTTCTTGCTTTGTCAGTGATAACTAGAAGCTGATTAAACCATGAGATATCACTTCACTAGGATGTCTATAATAAAACATTGAAAATAGCAAGTATTGGTGAGAATGTGGAGAAATTGGAACCCTCATACATTGTTGGTGGAAATGTAAGTGGTACAGTGCAATGGAACACAGGTTGGTGTTCCTCAAAATGTTTAACATAGAATTACCATATGAGCTACCTATCATTTCTACTCCTATGCATACGTGCCAAAGAAATGAAACCAGGTGGGGTGCAGTGGCTCACACCTATAATCCCAGCACTTTGGGAGGCTGAGGCAGGAGGATCGCTTGAGCTCAGGAGTTCAAGACCAGCCTGGGCAACATGACAAAACCCCATCTCTACAAAAATACAAAAATTAGCCGGGCGTAGAGGTGCATGCCTGTAGTCCCAGGGCCTTGGAAGGATGAGGTGGGAGGATTGCTTGAGCCTGGGAGGTTGAGACTACAGTGACCTCAGTCAGCTGTGATCACACCATGGCACTCCAGCCTGGGTAATAGAGTGCGACCCTGTCTCAAAAAGAAAGAAATGAAGTGAAACCAGAGAATAATGCGGATACTTGTGTGCCAATGTTCATTGCAGCAACATTCACAACAGCCAAAAGATGGACTAATCCAAGTGCCCATCAACAAATCAGTGGGTAACCAAAATGTGGTCTACGCATGTAAAGGAATATTATTCAGCCACAGGAAAAGGAATGACGTTTCGATACACACTACAACATGGATAAACCTTGAAAGCGTTATGCTAAATGAAATAAACCAGATACAAAAGGACAAATATGCATGCTTTCACTTATATAAAATATCTAGAATGGGCAAATTAATAAGAAACCGAGAGTATATTAGAAGTTATCAGGGCCTGCAGTTGGGAATGAATGGGAGTCAATTGTTTAATGGGTACAGAGTTTCTTTGTAGTGATGGAAAAGTTTTGAAAATAGATAGTTGTAATATTAATAGTTGTACAACATTGCAAGTAATGCCAATGACTGCATACTTTTAAAAAATAACAAATATACATTTTACCGCAATAAAATTAAAAAAAGGCTGCTTACATACTCATTTTATTCTTTTCACGTGAAACCAGAGGCTCTCCAAACTGCTGACAACGAGTATCTCATTTCATCTTCACACGTGTCACGAGGTAAGGATTATTGTCTCCAACTGTCAACTAAGAAAACTAAGATTCAGAGAAGGGCTTGTGGCCAAGTAGCTACTCACTGAGCCAGGATTGTGCTTGAGTCTACCTTTCCCTAACACTAAGTGGTCAATACATGGATTTCTCTATGATCTTCCGAGATAGCCCAAACATATATGTGTGTATCCATTCCTTCTTTACAGCAGCAGATCGAGGTTAGTGGGAAGGAAGAATGCTCTGGGTTCCATAAGGAGAATTTCCTGATTCTGAGGGGAAATTGAACAGAGTTTTCTCAAGGAGTCCAGATGATTATTTTATAAATATAAGGTTTGCCTTGAAAGTGCCACTGTAATGCTTCATGTCTTTTATGATCTCAGTTATCTGGAAGACAGCCAAGGGTCCAGCATGAGCAAAAATCACCTGCTAACAACATAGGAGAGCTGAAAAAAGTAAAGTTATGCAAAGGTATCAAGGTTAGCTATTCCGTTGGGGCTGCAGTCTCTGCATACTTTTACAACACCTTTTCTTATTGCCATTCCAGGTCTGTAGTTTTAGTAGAGAGAGGCTGGAGCAGGGAAAGGAGGTAGTCTCCTCCCCTCCCCTCCCTTCCC
>NW_016820698.1:328473-347420 GCF_001698545.2 Rhinopithecus bieti | reverse complement strand
TTGTTTGTTTGTTTTTTGAAGCAGAGTCTTGCTCTGTCGCTCAGGCTGGAGTGCAATGGTGCGCTCTCGGCTCACTGCAACCTCTGCTTCCCAGGTTCGAACAATTCTCCTTGCTCGGCCTCCCAAGTAGCTGGGATTACAGGTGCCCACCATCATGCACAGCTAATTTTTTGTGTTTTTAGTAGAGACAGGGTTTTGCCATGTTGGCCAGGCTTGTCTCAAACTCCTGACCTCGGGTGATCCACCCACCTTGGCCTCCTAAAGTGTTGGGATTACAGGGATGAGCCACCACTCCCGGACAAATTCTCCTTTTTGAATAAGGAAATTCAATTTGGATCTCTGTCGCTTGCAACCTAAAGAGTATTCATTAATATAGAAATCAGAATAGCCGACACATATAGAAAAAATGTGAATACAGATGTTCTGTGCTCATGTGACATGGATGTGCTTCCTTCCATCCAAATCACCTCACCCAGTGACTCTCTGGGCATGTACAGGAAGGGAGTGGTAATCTCAAACTACTTTAACTGTGGCCCGCTTACATGGAGCATACCTACTCCCCATTCCATTCACATATTCCAAAAAAACAAAAAGGGTTTTCCAAATGTATTTTGTTTTACATTTTTAATTACTAAGCAAAACATGAAAACATTCTTGTTTGAAACATTATAGATCAAGGAGAAAGTCCTCTGACTTTTACTTGACCATTCCCTTCCAGAGGTCACCCTGCATCCAGCTAGTATTCTTTAAAACCTTGTAACTCAGTGTAGGAGCATATAGAAATATAGAGGTTTGTGGCACATGGTGGCTGTGCAGGTGATGGTGACAGTGATTATGTAGGTGCTGCCCACATACACAGCAAGAGTAAAGTTGAATTAAAACGTCGCAGCCGCAGAAAACACTTCCTGTCTTACTCCATCATCCAACCCCAGAGATATCTGAAGCCGACCTCTCTTTTAAATCCCTTCTATGTATTTAGAAATCCTCTCTAAAAGGCTGCTATTTAAAACTTCCTTGGGAAGGGGAGGATAAGCTAAATATAATTGTTCTCATAGTTTCTTTCACTCATAAAAAATAATTATATAGGTAATACATGAATATGTGCTTAATTGAAAAGATTAAAAAAGACAGAAATACATGGAACAAAAGGTAAAAACCTGCTCTCATTTCACAATCTCAGTTCACCATTTCCTCCTCTTCCCATTATACGGCATTCTTTTCTTTTCTTTTTCTTTTCTTTTCTTTTCTTTTGTTTTCCTTTCTTTCTTTCTTTCTTTTTTTTTTTTTTTAAATATTTTACTGTAAGTTCCGGGATACATATGCAGAATGTGTGGGTTTGTTACATAGGTATACACGTACCAAGGTGGTTTGCTGCACCTATTAACTCCTCAACTAGGTTTTAAGCCTCACAGGCATTAGGTATATGTTATATGGCATACTTTTCTAGTCCTTTTTCTATTATGTTGATGCAAAAGTAATTGCGGTTTACACCAACCTAGTATGTATTTTTATTTTATATATGTAATGCAGCAATATATTTTAGAAACTTTTTCAAGTCTGTGTCACAAGATGAAAAGATTAAGCTATGAGAAACAGCGAACATGCCATTTGGTAATGATGTACAGGATGGGCAAGTTTTGAAGGGCGGGGAGGGGTTAGGAATGGTTGTACCCAAGCCTAAATAGGGAAGACTGGGCTGGGCCGGGTGGTGTGTTGAACATTCGTATGGGTGGAGGAACTCAGTGGGGCCGTGTCAAAAGCAAAGCTCACTGACTTTCCAATTTTTCCAGACCTGCTTGTCAAATCTTGAGCCTGGGAGGATGGCTATGTTAGTGGCAGTAATGGAGCTCTAATTGTATTCCTAATTTCTATTAAAATTCAGGGTTTTTTCTTTCTCTCTTTCTTTTACCACAATGCTTACTGTTCTTTTTTTTCAGATAAATCAAGGTAAATACCTTTTTCCTCCCTATGTGATAATCTCATAAATTGAATCTTTGAAGAATTGTTCTTGTTTTGAGTTCTCTTTTTTTTAATCTGGAAGAAATTTCCTCTTCCCTGTGCTCCACTTCCTTCTTAACTTCTTCATCTTCCTCCTCTTTCTTTTTTTTTTTGAGACAGAATTTCACTCTGTTACCCAGGCTGGAGTGCAATGGCACCATCTTGGCTCACCACAACCTCTGCCTCCCGGGTTCAAGCAATCCACCTGCCTCAGCCTTCCGAGTAGCTGGGATTACAGGCACGTGCCACCACGCCTAGCTACTTTTTGTGTTTTTAGTAAACGAGGTTTCACCATGTTGGCCAGGCTGGTCTCGTGGTCCTGACCTCAAGTGATCCGCCCGCCTCGGCCTCCCAACGTGCTGGGATTACAGGTATAAGCCATCGCACTTGACCCTAATTTAGGCTCAATCTTATGATTACTTATCTAACATGCCAACTGTTTCACACTGAAGTTCATAGAATGTTGAATACACTTCCAAGAGACTGGAGTATATGGGCTTTGGTGTGATATAAAATATACAACCAGATGGCTGGGCGCAAGACTTTGCCTCAGGAAAAAAAAAAAGAAAAAAAAATATATCACCAGGATGACTGACTATACTGCCCTTTTTTCTGGAAAGTAATGTAGTGCCAGGGAGAAAATGATGGGCTATAGAAAGTTAGACAGGCCTGGGTGTATATCCAGGTTATACCACTCACTAGTTTCAAGATCTCAAGAAGGTACCTCACAGGTCTCAGTGTTTTCTTCCGTAAAGCAGGGAGATGCCTGCTGGAGTAGTTGTCAGATTAAAAAGAAAATTGTATATATAACACGGATTCAATAAATAAGCACTTCTACTAATTCTAGGAGATAAAACACAAAGACAATAAATGCGTACTATTTTCCCATCCTAGCACTTTGATTTTGAGAATAGTCTATGGAAATTTTATACGACTCACCAAGTCAGCCAAGGCAGAAAAGGAGAGAGAAATTCAGTCAGATGATCTGTCTAAAAGAAAACACTGCTTTATGATTCTCTTTTGCTGTATTCACTCAGAAACCTGAGCTTGCATGACCTAGTGCAGGAAGAAAAGGCAGCTCTAGAAATATGATTCCTGCTCTACAGAGACAGGATGATCGAATATCTGTAAAACACATACAGGAACCAGCATAATGTCTTACTAAATGTTTGTTCAGTCAAGACATAACCACAATTTCACAATAGTAACAAGCTACTTTTCTAAGTTTCAATGAATTTCCTTTTAAGATTCTTTCATTTTCCTGTTTGTATATATCAGGAAGTTTGAGTTATGAATGACCTCAAACTAGCTTAAGTAAATGTAGGCACACACACACCCTTCCACAGAGTATACTGAATCATGTTACGGGAAATAATAGCAGTGGTGTTGACCTCAAGCACTACTAGATTTGGGGATCCACATCCCCATCTCTTTGCTGGGCTCCACTCTCTGCTTGTTGGCCAGATGGCTTCTGAGAGAGAGTAGATATGAATTCAGTAAACTTGCAGCTTGGATATTCCAAATCAGTCTCTCAGGATACAGATGTAAAATGCCAGGGATGAACTCTCATTGGTCTTCCCTGGACCATCTGACCACCCTTTGAACCAATACCTGTGGTAAGGGGAGAGGGGATGTTTTGATTGGCAGGTTGGTTTCTGTACCCGCTTCTGTGGCTAATGTGGATGAGGTTTGATGACCTGCAGTTCCACTAGAAACACACAGAATTAGGAGGGTTGTTTTCCAAAGGTAAGAGATAGCTTTTAACATAAAAGTAGGAGGGGTTGCTGGGCGGACAATGCAACCAGAGGTCCATGCTGGAGATAATCTTTTATAAATGATGGAATAACTAGAATTTTGTTGTGATTGTATAGATTAGAGTTTTGAAATTTTATGTATCACGTTCTTTATTCCCTAGGAGAGTGTGTTTGTCACATGATTACTCCTGGTAAATGTGTCCTAACGTTTTGAGGGAAATTATTATTTTTTAGAGTTGCTTTAATAGTGGTAATAGGGAGGGCTATGATGAGGTATCTCAGCAAAACCAAAAAATTCTCACTAATTGTTCATTTGGTGGTTTTCTTTCTGTACTTGCTAAAAGTAGCTGATTCAGAAGTGGATAGATGAGAATTTGTGATTTTTGTAGTTAAAATGAATGTGTGATGAATTACTTTGATTTTTTTGAATTAATCCCACTGATATAAAGTGAAGCTGGGAAGCATGTGACTTTGTTGCATACTCATTGTCATCACGCAGTTTAGTTCCACGAGAGGGTGGGAGTAGGGAAGGTTGTCTTTAAGGTTAGGTGACACTTTGGAATAAACCTGGTTCTTTTTTTTTTTTTTTTTTTTTGAGACGGAGTGTCATTCTGTCGCCCAGGCTGGAGTGCAGTGGCACGATCTCGACTCACTGTAACCTCTGCCTCCCGGGCTCAAACCATTCTCCTGCCTCAGTCTCCCTAGTAGCTGGGACTACAGGCATGCACCACCATGCCCGGCTAATTTTTGTATTTTTAGTAGAGACAAGGTTTCACCATGTTGGCCAGGCTGGTCTCGAACTCCTGACCTCAAGTGATCTGCCCTCCGTGGCCTCTAAACTTGGTTCTTTAAAATAGCTAAATATATACATATATATACATATATTTCTTTTTTTTTTTTTTTTTTTTTTTTTTTTTTTTTTTTTGCTTAGCCCAGATGCTCAGGGACTGGCAGGAGCTCCTGCTTTTTGGATGAGTAGCAAACAACTGGTATAAACATCAGGTCTGTCTTCCCACCGCTCTTCCCCAAGCCTTTCCTCCATCTATGTGCAGAAAGCTCCATGAGGTCCCCGTTCTGCACGCCAAGGCACTAGAAATCAGAGCTCCTGTATCTGTTCTCTGGGCCAATCGTTTTCTTCTCTCTGTGCCTGACTCTAAAGTAAGCAGCGAATATATCCACGTTTGGTGGTAAAAGGAACTGAAAATAATGTTGAGTCAGTGCTTCTCAAACCTTAATGTGCGCATGAGTCATTTGGCTAAACTCTTGTGAAAATGCAGACAGAAAATTCAGTAGATCTGGGCATAGCTCTGTATATCTGGGCTTGAGACTCCACATTTCTAGCAACTCCTAAGTATGGCTGCTGCTACTCCTGGCCCATGAAACACATTTTAAGTAACACAGTAGTAAAGTCACAGGATTTCCCAAATTTTAAGTAAAGCTGTTTTGTACCTAGGTGAGGTAAATAGGCACTCTCGGTAAACTTTTAGTTAATCCTTTGATACTTCCACAATTTATGCAAGTTTGAGAAATACACTCTTAAGCAAAGTATGATGACATAATGAATACAAGAGTGTTGTGGTTTAAAGATTACACAGAAAATATATAAAACAGATAAAATATACAAAATATAAAATGTTTTCATATTTGTGTATGGGTCCTAGAAATGTTCCCCAAGATCATTAGAGATTCAGTAAAAACAAGAATAAATTACTAGCAAGATGCATACTAACAACCTTTACGAGGAGTTTATTTTTAAAACATTGGTTGTGATGGCATGGTCTTGCTTCATTAAAAAATTCTAAACTGGAAACTCTCCTTACAATGGTTAGAAAAATATAAATGATAAAAAGCTTTTCTGTTTTTTTGAGACACAGTCTCGTTCTGTTGCCCAGGTTGGAGTGCAGTGGTACCATCTCGGCTCACTGCAACCTCTGCCTCCTGGGTTCAAGTGATTCTCCTGCCTCAGCCTCCCATGTAGCTGGGATTACAGGCCCACACTACCAAACCTGGCTAATTTTCGTATTTTTAGTAGAGACAGTGTTTCACCATGTTGGCTAGGCTGGTCTTGAACTCCTGACCTCAAATGATCTGCCCGCCTTGGCCTCCCAACGTGCTAGGATTACAGGTGTGAGCCACCGCACCGGGCCAATAAAGCTTTTCGACAGGCAAGATCTCAAAAGCAAAAGAGAAAACTAAAATGACTTATCTGTTTTGTCAGCACCTTTGCTGACAAATATTTTAAATATCCTTCCCCTCAAATGTACTAATTCAACAAACACACATTGAGTGCCCATTACACATCAGGCACAGTGCTAGGTGCTGGGATACAGTGGTGAGTGAAACAGACATGCTTTCTTGTTTTCATGCATCTTATAGTCTGGAACTGAGCTGATCAATATAGTAGCCTCTAGCCATATGTGGTGATTGAGCACTTGAAAGGTGGCTAGTCCAAATTGAGATGTGTTGTAAATATAAAATAAACATGAGATTTAAAGGACTACCCCCAAAACCTCAGGCTTAGCTTCCAAATATTTTCATTGATATAGAGAAACCACAGCAGTTCCAGAGAAAAGAGAAGTAAGTTCACTAAGGAACTTCAAAAGAAATTAATATGAATGATTTTGGAGAACACTCAGGGACTGTGTATGTATTTCACAATTATATAAAGGCTCTTTATTAGAAAAATGTAAAAAAAAAAAAACTGCTCTGTATTGTCACAAACTTCTAAATCAAAGGGAGAAACAAAGAAGAGGAATTTCACTGGCCCTAAAGAAGAACTTGAACTATCTTCAGGTTCCGGGAAGTAGTATTTTCAGCACCCAATATATTGTGCCTTTCTTCAGCTACCCTACCTTTATCAAGAGGGCAGTGACTGTTGGTTGCTTACCCGATAACTCTTCTGCCCTTCACAGTTAGTAACAGCACCCAGATTTTATTTCAGATGCCATTGTGTGCTTCTAAGAGATTGTATGTTCTGGCTTCCTTAGTATGTGGTGATATTCTGACCAATGTGATGTAAGATGAGGTGTTGTGTTGAAAAAAATAAAAAAAAACTCTTTAAAGGAATTACTAGGAATTGCATCCCTTTTGCATTGTCCTCTTCTTTCTTTCTGATGCCTGGAACAGAGCTGTGATGGCTAAAACCCCAGCAGCCATTTTATGACTTTGGATATAGACATCAGACACTGGCAAGTCACCCACAGAGACTGGAAGAACAAAAAGAGAGAGGCATGTTGGGTTGGGTCCCTGATGATTTCATGGAGTTTCCATACTGGCCCTAGATTACCAAGTTCCAGATTCCTTTTATGTAAAATAAAAATCTTTACGTATTTTAACTACTATTATTTTGCATTCTTAGTTACATACAACCAAACTTAATTCTAATGATCTTGGTTTTCTCTTTTTAATCAAACATATAAAGTCTATATTATAAAAGACCTTAAGAAATGATAGAGCAACAGCTATTTTGGAGAGAAAATATTATTTCAGAAACTGCCTGAATTCAGGGTTCTTTACATATATACTTATAAAATAGAACGGCCCAAATAAATGGATAAATTTCAGGGAAGCTTTAGTAAGTATAATATAAAAGACTTTATATGCAGAGGTTCATACATAGAACAGCAAACAAGCCCAACAATAGATTCAAAGAGACTTCTACACACACAAGAGTGTGCAGCTCATAAATGTCCACTTCCTTAACTGGGAATTATTATCAATCAAAATGAAACAGGAAAAAAAACGTATGCATTGCTACTTTTAAAAGCAAATGAATTTTTAGGATATTTTAATGACATTCTGATGTATAAGGGCTGGGAATAGACCCTTTCAATATATTTTACAATTGTCAGGTCCTTGGTTAAAATCTGGGTATTCTATTTTATTCTCCAAATGATGAAAAGGGGAAAAGTGCACTAAAAATAATCAAAGGGATAGAAAACAGGTCATTTCAGAAAGACTTTTTTTTTTTAAAAAAAGATTTGTCTACAAACAAATGGGAAAACATTCTGTACTCATGGGTTGGAAGAATCAATATTGTTAAAACGGCCATACCGCCCAAAGCAATCTACAGATTCAGTGCTATTGCTATCAAACTACCAATGTCATGTTTCACAGAACTATAAAAAACTAGTCTAAAATTCATGTGGAGCCAAAAAAGAGCCCAAATAGCTAAAAGAATCCTAAGCAAAACCAACATGCCTGAAACCTCACTTTACCCAACTTCAAACTACACTACAAGGCTACAGTAATGAAACCATCATGATACTGGTACAAAAAGAGACACATAGACCAATGGAACAGAATAGAGAACCCCAAAATAAAGCCACACATCTATAATCATCTGATCTTTGACAAAGCTGGCAAAAATAAGCAATGGGGAAAGGATTCCCTAGTCACTAAATGGTGCTGAGATAACTGGCTATCTAAACGCAGGAAAATGAAACTGGACCCCTACTTATCACCATAGGCAAAAATCAAGTCAAGATAAATTAACAACTTAAATGTAAGACCTCAAACTGTAGAAATCCTAGAATAAAATCTAGGAAATACCATTTTGGACATCAGTCTTGACAAATAATTTATGGCTAAGCCCTCCAATCAATTGCAACAAAAACAAAAATTAACAAGTGAGATCTAATTAAACCCAAAAGCATCTGCACAGTAAAAGAAACTATCAACAGAGTAAATAGACAACCTACAGAATGGGAGTACTTGCAAACTAGGCATCCAACAAAGTTCCAATATTCAGAATCTGTAAGGAACTTAAAAAAATTTAAAAGCAAAAGACAAATAATCCCATTAAAAAGCGGGCAAAGTATGTGAATAGACACTTCTCAAAAAAAGGCACACAAGCGGCCAACAAGCATATGAAAAAATGTTCATCATCACCAATCATTAGAGAGATGCAAATCAAAACCACAATGAAATACCATCTCATATCAGTCAGAATGACTACTAAAAAGTCAAAAAATAACAGATGCTGGCAGGGCTGCAGAGAAAAAGGAAAGCTTTCACGATATTGGAGGGAATGTAAATTAGTTCAACTGCTATGGAAAGCAGTTTGGAGATTTCTCAAAGATCTACAAATGGACATGAAGAAGAGAATAATGGACACTGAGGATTATAGGAGGTGTGAGGGAGAGGGCAAGGATTGAAAAACTACCTGTTGGATACCGTGCTTATTGCCTGAGTGACAGGTGCAATTATACCTCAAACCTCAGCATTACACAATATACCCTTGTAACAAACCTGAACATGAATCTAAAATAAAAGTTAGAAAAAAAGTTTTGTCTAGCTTGGAAAAGAAAAAGAAGACAAAGTATTTCATGCATGTGAAGAGTTATTTAAAGAAGGCTAGTCAGCTTTTAATCATTGAAGTAGAACAGAATCAAATTACCTTGGGTTGAAGAAATTGCTTATGGAGAGCGTTGACAAATATCTGGTGTCACTGAAGGTAGCAGAAGAATCTCGATCCCTAGAGATCTTTATAAATCCTGGAGGGGATGTAGGAGACATCCCACTGTGATGTCTTGCCCCGTGATCAACTATGAGCTTCACTCCTGAAGCTGAGAGCCTGTGTTGAAAAGAAGGACTTCCTAGAAAGACAGAGTGATGTTTGGTCACAGAAACTCTTAGAATTCTTCTCCTGATTCTTTCTTTGAAATTCAGTCACTGGAAAATTCCTTGAAATATATTCGAGGCTGGGCACAGTGGCTCACGCCTGTAATCCCAGCACTTTGGGAGGTCGAGGCAGGCAGATCACCTGAGGTCTGGAGTTTGAGACCAGCCTGACCAATATGGAGAAACCCTGTCTCTACTAAAAATACAAAATTAGCCGGGCATGGTGGCACATGCCTGTAATCCTAGATACTCGGGAGACTGAGGCAGGAGAATTGCTTGAACCCGGGAGGTGGAGGTTGCAGTGAGCCAAGATCACGCCATTGCACTCCAGCCTGGACAACAAGAGCAAAATTCCATCTCAAAAATACACACACACACACACACACACACACACACACATCTATATATAATATACATATGTTCCAGTTTTTTAACATAAGGAAAAATGGCAGCCACTGTTTTTCATTTTTATTTTTTATTATTTTTGAGACAGAGTCTTGCTCTGTTGCACAGGCTGGAGTGAACTGGCTCCATCTTGGCTCACCACAACCTCCGCCTCCCGGGTTCAAGCAATTCTCCTGCCTCAGCCTCCCGAGTAGCTGGGATTACAGGCATGCGCCACCAAGCCCAGGTAATTTTTGTATTTTTAGTAGAGACAGGATTTCACCATGTTGGCTAGGCTGGTCTCAAACTCCTGATCTCAAATGTTACACCTGCCTCGGCCTCCCAAAGTGCTGGCATTATAGGCATGAGCCACCACGCCCAGCCTAGCAGCCACTGTTGATTACCCACTTGTAGCAGAGGTTTTGGGTGCCCTGCACACATCCCCTTAGCGTTCCCATGTCTAGGATGTGCTGATGACACCTGTGAGTCTCCACCTCAGTGCCTCTACCAGCGCCTAAGCCGTTGATTTGTTCTTTCTGGGATAGATCTATAACCTCGGTGTGAGTTTGCTTTTTCTGCCCACTGAGCCTTGCCAGTACCACAATCCAAGGGCTCACAAAATGTCTGATTTGCCATCATAGATTCCTGCATAGCCTCGTTCTGGGAGTGAGGGCCCACTTTATGGCAGCGGAGCAGCAATAAGCATGTGACAGTGGGACCTATGGGCTCTACCAAGTGCCTCATCACTAAGTGCCACCCGATGGAACTCTTAGAATCCTGTTAAAAACCAAGCAAAGGAGCCAGCTTGAGGATGATATTCTATTGGAGTGGAGTCTTGTCCTTGAAAATGTGGCATATATAGTACTTTGAACGAAAGGTCAAATGTTACTGTGTCCCTAGTAGCTAGAATACCTTCCCCAGACCCTAGTAGATGATCTATGATCGAGATAGATTTATCAGGGTAATTTCATTTGCCAGTGATTGGTTTAGGAGAAATGAGTTGAGTGCATCTTGGAAAGATGTAGCTGTTCAATAAACCCATCCTGGTATGTAAGGAGAAACTGCTTTTCTCTTCTGGCTTTAGATGTGCTGTGTAAGATAACATCTGGAGCAGTGGCAGCCATCTTATCACCATGAGGAGAGAGAAAACATAGAGACTGAGAATGGCAGAATGAGCAAAGAGACAGGAGGAGCTGGGTCCTTGATGACATCACTGAGCCTTTGAAGCAGCCCTGGGCTGGGAGTGGTGGCTCACACCTGTAATCACAGCACTTTGGGAGGCTGAAGTGAGTGGATCACCTGAGGTCAGGAGTTCAAGACCAGCCTGGCCCATATGGTGAAACCCCATCTCTACAAAATATACAAAAATTCGCTGGGCATGGTAGTGCATGCCTGCAGCCCCAGCTCCTTGGGAGGCTGAGGCAGGAGAATTGCTTGAGCCTGGGAGGCGAAGGTTGCATTGAGCCGAGACTGTGCCACTGCACTCCAGCCTGGGAGATGGGAATAAACCCTGTCTCAAACAAAAACAAAACAAAACAAACAAACAAACAAACAAAAAACCCAAAAAGCAGCCTTGGAACTGCTTTCCTCTGGACATTTTGTAAAGTTAAACAACAGATGGTTTTATCGTTTAAGCCACTTTTAGTCCAAAATGGGTAATTTCAGGTGATAGTGATGTTCATGTCAGATGTTGCTGGTTAGGCTTTCCCACATGTATCCCTTCCCATGGCTTCCTTTGTGCTGATAGTACCTCCTTTCCATTCCAGAAGCCCAAAATGCCTCCCTAACACTTACCCAGCCGCCTTTACAGGTAAGATATGGATGTGTGACTCAGTTCCTGTCAATGAGATTTGTGGAGGGGTCTGTCGTGAGTCTTCTGAGAAAGGATTTCCTCCTAAATAAAAAGTGGCATTTAGGGAACATGCCCTTATTCTTTGGTCAGATGCTGTTGTGTGTTCATGAGATATATGAAACTGTGGCTGCCATCTGTGACTATGAGTGGACAGTCTAAGGATGAAACCAATATGCTGAGAATGACACAGGGTAGGCCCAGGTCCTCAATGATATGCAGAGTCCCTGAACTCACCTTGGACTTGCTCTGCCTCCTTAGTTCTTTTTATGTGACATAGTAAATGTCTTTTTTTTTTTTTTTTTTGAGACAGGATCTTGCTCTGTCACCCAGGCTGGAGTGTACTGGCACAATCATAGCTCACTGCAGCCTCGAACTCCTGGACTCAAGCAACCCTCCTGCCTCAGCCTCCTAAGTGGTTGGTACTACAGGCATGAGTCCCCATGCCTGACTAATTTTTGTATTTTTAGATATTTATTTATTTTGAGACGGAGTCTCACTCTGTTGCAAGCCTGGAGTGCAAAGGCGCGATCTCGGCTCACTGCAACCTCTGCCTCCTAGGTTCAAGCAATTCTCCTGCCTCAGTCTCCTGAGTAGCTGGGACTACAGGCGTGCGCCACCAGCTAATTTTTGTATTTTTGTAGAGATGGAGTTTCACCATGTTGGCCAGGATGGTCTCGATCTCTTGACCTTGTGACCTTGTGATCTGCCCACCTCGGCCTCCTAAAGTGCTGGGATTACAGGTGTGAGCCACCACGCCTGGCCTATTTTTTTTTTTAAAAGATGGGACTTCTCTGCATTGCCCAGGCTGGTCTTGAACTCCTGGCCTCAAGCAAACCTCCCACCTCAGCCTCCCAGAGTGTTGGGATTACAAGCATGAACCACTGCACCCGGACAATAAATGTCATTTTAAAAACTGTTTTTTGTTGAGTGTTCTGCTTCTCGAAGCCAGAGTCATCTGAACTCAAACATACAGTATCATATGCCACCTTAACTCCTGTCTTCTGCTGCCAAAATTCACCAGAAGTGAAAGAACTAAAAGATTTCTGTTAAAATTTTAAACCTCAGCTGGTCTTGGTATTGTACTATAATGATTACGGAAAGTGCTCATAGTATTTTATTATATAGTCACAGACTATTTCTGCCGCCCTTCACATGAAACAGATCATTAGGTATTCATGAGAATTACGAAGACATCTCTTCTCAATGTCCCTGTTATTTGGACAAATAGCAAAACTATAAAGTAACTGCTGTACTCCTGTAGATGTTTTCATTCAGTTGGACATAATAGTTTCTGAATTTAATTTTTGTAAAAGAAGGAAAATATAGCCAAATTCTGTAATTCTCAAAAGCTGTCAATAAAAATGTACTGAAAACTTTTCAAGACAAAATCAATTGTACAGATGACTTTTTTTAAATTAAAAAACAAAAAAATTAAAAATGTAGAAAGTAGAAGTACTACAGGCATACCTGGTTTTATTGCATTTTGCTTTATTGTGTTTTTTACAAATTGGAGGTGTGTTAGTCTGTTCTCACACTGCTAATAATAAAGATATACCCAAGACTGGGTAATTTGTGAAGAAAAAGAGGTATCCTGGCTCGGTGGCTCAAGCCTGTAATCCCAGCACTTTTGGAGGCTGAGGCAGGTATATCGTGAGGTCAGGAGTTCGATACCAGCCTGACCAACATGAAACCCTGTCTCTACTAAAAATACAAAAATTAGCTGGACGTGGTGACACGCACCTGTATTCCCAGCTACTCAGAGGCTGATGCAGGAAAATTGCTTGAACCCGGGAGGTGGAGATTGCAGTGAGCCGAGATCACACCACTGCACTCCAGCCTGGGGGACAGAGCAAGACTCCGTCTCAAAAGAAAAAAAAAAGGAAAAAAAAGAAAAAGAGGTTTAATGGACTCACAGTGGCTGGGGAGGCCTCACAATCATGGTGAAAGGTGAAGGAGGAGCAAAGTCACGTCATACACGGCGGCAGGCGTGAGAGCGTGTGCAGGGGAACTCCCCTTAATAAAACCGTCAGATCTCATGAGACTTATTCACTATTACAAGAACAGCACAGGAAAAACCTGCCCCCATGATTCATTTACCTCCCACCGGGTCCCTCCCACGTCATGTGGGGACTATGGGAGCTACAATTCAAGATGAGATTTGAGTAGGGACACAGCCAAACGATATCAGGTTTGTGGCAACCTTGCATTGAGTAACTCTACAGGCACCATTGTTTTGATAGCATCAGCTCACTTTGTGTTTCTGTGTCAAATTTTGGTAATCCTTGCAATATTTCAAACTTTTTCATTTTTTAAATATCTGTTATGGTGACCTGTGATCAGTGATCTTTGTTGCTACTATTGTAATTGTTTTGTGGCACCCTGATCTGAAGTATGCCTATATAAGACGGTGAACTTCATTGTTAAATGTGTGTGTTCTGATTCCTCTAATGACCTCCCCTCCTCAACCCCAGTCCCCACCATCTCCCTCTCCTTGGGCCTCTCTATCCCCTGAGACACAGGGATATTGAAATTAGGCCAGTTAATAACCCTACATGGCCTCTAGGTATTCGAGTGAAAGGAAGAGTCACACGTCTCTCACTTTAAATCAAAAGCTAGAAATGATTATGCCTAGTGAAGAAAGCATGTTCAAAAGCCCAGACAGCCTGAAAGCTAGGCTTCTTGTGCCAAGACGTTAGCCAAGGTGTGAATGCAAAGGAAAAGTTCTTGAGGAAAATTAAAAGTGCTACTCTAGTGAATGCTTAAGAAAGCGAAATACCCTTAGTGATGATATGGAGACACTTTTAGTGATCTGGATATAAGATCAAACCAGTCATACCATTCTCTTAAACCGAAGTTTATTCCAGAGCAAGGCGTAGCTCTCTTGGATTCTGTGAAGGCTGAGAGAGATGAAGAAGCTGCAGAAGAAAAGTTTGGTGCTAGCAGAGTTTGGTTCATGAGGTTTAAGAAAAGAAGTCATGTCTATAACCTAAAAGTGCAAGATGAAGCAGCAAGTGCTGATGCAGAAGCGGCAGCAAGTTTTCTGGAATATCCAGCTAGGATTGTTGATGAAGGTGGCTACGCTGAACAACGGATTTCCAAGGTAGACAAAGCAATCTTATATTGCAAGAAGATGCTATCTAAGACTTTCATAGGTAGAGAGGAGAAGTCAGTGCATGGCTTCAAAGCTTTGAAGGACAGGCTGACTCTCTCGTTAGGGGCTATTGCAGCTGGTGATTTTAAGTTGAAGCCAATGCTTATTTACCATTCTGAAAATCCTAGGGCCCTTAAGAATTGTGCTAAACTTACTTTGCTTGTGCTTTATAAGTGAAATAACAAAGCCTAGATGACAGCTCATCTGTTTTCGGCATAGTTTATCGAACAGTTTAAGCACATTTTTGGGAGTATTGTTCAGAAGATATGATTACTTTCAAAATATTACTACTATTGACAATGCACCTGGTCACCCAGGAAGTCTGATGAAGCTGTACAAGGAGATTAATGTTGTTTTCATGCCTGCTAACACAACATTCATTCTGCAGCCCATGGATTAAGGACTAGTTTTGATTTTCAAGTCATTTAAGAAATTTTATGGGGTTATGGCTGCCATAGTGATTCCTCTGATAGACCTGGGTAAATTTTTTTTTTTTTGAGACAGAGTCCCGCTCTGTCACCCAGGCTGGAGTGCAGTGGCGCGATCTCCGCTCACTGCAAGCTCTACCTCCCGGGTTCACACCATTCTCCTGCCTCAGCCTCCTGAATAGCTGGGACTACAGGTGCCCGCCACCACACCCGGCTAATGTTTTGTATTTTTAGTAGAGATGGGGTTTCACCGTGTTAGCCAGGATGGTCTCGATCTCCTGACCTCGTGATCCGCCCGCCTCAGCCTCCCAAAGTGCTGGGATACAGGTGTGAGCCACCACGCCCGGCAGACCTGAGTAAAGTAAATTGAAAACTTTCTGGAAAGGATTCACCATTCTAGATCCCACTAAGGACATTCACAATTCATGGGAGGAGGTCAAAATACTGACATAACAGGACTTTGGAAGAAGCTGATTCTAACTCTCATGGTTTACTTTGAGGGGTTTGAGACTTCAGCGGAGGAAATACCTGCAGATACGTTAGAAATAGCAAGAGAACTAGAATTAGAAGTGGAGACTGAAGATGTGTCTGAATTGCCATGTCTCATGATAAAACTTGAACGGATGAAGAGTTGCTTCGTATGGATAAACAAAGTGGTCTTTCAAGATATAATCTCCTCCTGTTGAAGATGCTATGAACATTGTTAAAATGACAAGAAAGGATTTAGAATATTACATAAACTTAGTGGATAAAGCAGTGGCAAGGTTTGAGAGGATTTTTTTTTATTTTTTATTTTTTTTGAGATGGAGTCTCGCTTTGTTGCCCAGGCTGGAGTGCAGTGGCGTGATCTCAGCTCACCACAACCTCCGCCTCCCCGGTTCAAGAGATTCTCCTGCCTCTACCTCCCGAGTAGCTGGGACTCGAGGTGTGCACCACCATGCCCAGCTAATTTTTGTAGTTTTAGTGGAGATGGGGGTTTCACTATGTTGGCCAGGCTGGTCTCGAACTCCCGACCTCGTGATCAGCCCACCTTGGCTTCCCAAAGTGCTGGGATTACAGGCGTGAGCCACTGTGCTTGGCGATTTGAAAGAATTGACTCCAATTCTGAAAGAATTTTAACGTGAGTAAAATGCTATTAAGCAGCATTGCATGCTACAGAGAAATTGTGAAAGGAAGAGTCACCTATGATGCAACTTCATTGTTATCTATTTTAAGGAATTGTTACAGCCATGCCCACCTTCAGCAACCATCACCCTGATCAGTTAGCAGCATCAACCCTGAGACGAGACCCTCCTCCAGCAAAAAAAGATTACAACTTGCTGAAGACTCAGATGATCGCTAGCATTTTTTTGCAATATTTTAAAATTAAGATATGTACATTGTTTTGTTAAATATAATGCTATTGCACGCTTTATAGTATGAACATAACTTTTTTTTTTTTTTTTGGATGGAGTTTCACTCTTGTTGTCCAGGCTGGAGTGCAATGGCATGATCTCGGCTCACTGAAACCTTCACCTCCTGGGTTCAAGCGATTCTCCTGTCTCAGCCTCCTGAGTAGTTGGGATTACAGGCGCATGCCACCACGCCTGGCTAATTTTTGTATTTTTAGTAGAGACAGGGTTTCACCATATTGATCAGGCTGGTCTCGAACTCCCGACCTCAGGTGATCCGCCTGCCTTGGCTTCCCAAAGTGTTGGGATTACAGGCGTGAGCCACCATGCCCAGCGAACATAACTTTTATATTTACTGGGAAACCAAACTATTCATGTGACTCACTTAATTTTGTTATTCCCTTTAAGTGTCAGTGGTCTGGAACCAAACCCACAATATCTCTGAAGTATCTCTATATATTTCTACTTAGCTTAAGCGTTAAACAGCAAACAAGATGAGAATTTAGAATTTTAATTCCCAGGACTATTTTCTTTTAAATATAAGTCCATATCCACAATATATATGTTCCATAATATAGACATAATGAAGAAAGATATTGTTGGAATTCTTCTAGTCTGTTTTAGGCTTATGGATAGCTAAAAAGGTTCAATATTAGTTTTCTTCTCTTGGAAGAAAACCAGTATTTTCTAGAGGATTTCGTGGTTCTGGAAGTACCAGTTCTAAAGCCTGCCTCTCTGCAGAGCTGCGAATGTCTTTTCAGTTAAGAAATTCTGCATTCTACTTATCTTCAGGATGTATTCTTTGATAAGCTTTCAACAGATTAATGAGCAACTGAACTGCCATATTTTGAAATGGGAGAACAGTTTGCCTGAGTCAGGTATCCATCCCTTTAGGTTCTCAGTTGGCCCTGGGCCCATGGTGAGTGAGCTCTCTGTTTGGTGCATCATCGCTCCACCTAGTTCAAGTTCTGGCGGCTTCCTGATTTTGAGATTCTCTTGGGAAATGAGCCCCTGCTTTAGCCTGAGGCTGGCTCGGGAAGGCAACCTTTCACCTACTTAAGGAAAAGTTCACAGGCAAACTAAACAATATGTCGGGTTAAAAAAAAAGAGACCAATCCTACTATTACTGGATTAATGAAAGTCTTCTCTCTCATAGTACATGCAGTTGTACTACATGTAATCATTTGTGTTTTGAGGTGTGTGTGCATGTGTGAGTGTGCGTGTGTTTTTTGTCTATGGGGAGGCAGTGTACCTGCACTGGATGCTTTCTTTTCCTTGTTTAGTGTCTAAAACGAGAAACAATGGCAAACTCCTTAAAATACAGAAAGACTGGATTCCTAAGAACGTTCAAAAACAATAATTTGGAGTAAACTTTATTTTTTGAAAAGAAATAGCAAATTTGCATGCTGAGTGAGTGCATTCAGGGGAAAACGGCTTATATGCAAGGTTAAGTGAGGCCAAAACAAATGATAATGGATAAGTTTTGAGTTTTTGAGGCTCTTCTTGCCCCAGGCAGTTCCAAAAGCCATTTTATTTGGCAGGATTTGACAGCAATTTGTGCAAGAACAGGATAACTAATCCAGTTAAAAACGAAAAAGAATATGCATAGTTTCATAATTTATATTGAAATTTATACAGTACAGCAGTAATTGTGCGTCTGTAATTTTTTTGTTTTTTTGGGGGGTGGGTGTTTTTTTCCTGGAGGGACGCAGTCCTGCAGACCCTACTGGGCTGGCCTCTCCTCCCACGTCCCTACCGCAGATCCCCGCTCCCCTCCCCCAGCCTCGGTTCGTCCTTCCCGGTCGACCCCGTTCCCGCCCCCGCCCCCGCCCCGCGCAGACTGCAGCCAGGTCCGGTCGGCGGCGGCTCCGCGGAATGACCCGTAGTAACCTCACCCCGCCCCGGGCCGCCAGCACCGCGCTCCCCGGCCCGAATTCGATAGGCCCAGCCCCGCACGCGCCACCGCCCGCGGGCCAATGGGCGGCAGCCTCTCTGCATATGCAACGAGTGCCGGCCGGGGGTGAGCGTCCCAGGCGGTTCCGCTCAACAGACGCTGCTCTGCCGGCGCCGGGCTGCGACACTGTCGTTGTCACTGCGGCCGGGGCCGGGACGAGGAGGCGACGGACGGGGTCGCAGACGTCTGTCCCCTCGCAGTGCGGCCCCGACGGCTGCGCCAGGGTCCCCGGGCGGCGGCGCGGGGCGTGAACGCTCTGGGGCTCAGCCAGGCCTGCGTGGGCCCGAGGCCGGAGGAACCCGGACTCCGGCGTCGCGGTGAGTGCGGCGCGGGTTGTGGGAGCGGCGGGAGCCGGTTGGCGGTGCGGCCTCCGCGTGCGGTTCGGCTGGGCCGGAGGGGCGCCCCAGCCTCGG